>NC_059225.1:20600183-20607683 GCF_020615455.1 Coregonus clupeaformis | reverse complement strand
AACAGAGTAGCAGCAGTGTTGGTAGTTGAGGTAATATGTACATGTAGGTAGGGGTAAAAGTGACTAGTCAATCAGGATAGATAATAAACAGAGTAGCAGCAGTGTTGGTAGTTGAGGTAATATGTACATGTAGGTAGGGGTAAAAGTGACTAGTCAATCAGGATAAATAATAAACAGAGTAGCAGCAGTGTTGGTAGTTGAGGTAATATGTACATGTAGGTAGGGGTAAAAGAGACTAGTCAATCAGGATAGATAATAAACAGAGTAGCAGCAGTGTTGGTAGTTGAGGTAATATGTACATGTAGGTAGGGGTAAAAGTGACTAGTCAATCAGGATAGATAATAAACAGAGTAGCAGCAATGTTGGTAGTTGAGGTAATATGTACATGTAGGTAGGGGTAAAAGTGACTAGTCAATCAGGATAGATAATAAACAGAGTAGCAGCAGTGTTGGTAGTTGAGGTAATATGTACATGTAGGTAGGGGTAAAAGTGACTAGTCAATCAGGATAAATAATAAACAGAGTAGCAGCAGTGTTGGTAGTTGAGGTAATATGTACATGTAGGTAGGGGTAAAAGTGACTAGTCAATCAGGATAGATAATAAACAGAGTGGCAGCAGGGTATGTGAAGTGTGTGAGTGTGTGTGTGTGGCATCAATATGCGTGTGTGTGTTTTGTGTGTGTGTGAGCGTATGTAGTGTGTATGTGTGTATGTGTGTTGGAGTGTGTGTGTGTGTGTGTGTGTTGGAGTGTGTGTGTGTGTGTGTTGGAGTGTCAGTGTAGTATGTGTGAGTGTGTGGGTAGAGTCCAGTGAGTGTGTGGGTAGAGTCCAGTGAGTGTGTGGGTAGAGTCCAGTGAGTGTGTGGGTAGAGTCCAGTGAGTGTGTGGGTAGAGTCCAGGGAGTGTGTGGGTAGAGTCCAGTGAGTGTGTGGGTAGAGTCCAGTGAGTGTGTGGGTAGAGTCCAGTGAGTGTGTGGGTAGAGTCCAGTGAGTGTGTGGGTAGAGTCCAGTGAGTGTGTGGGTAGAGTCCAGTGAGTGTGTGGGTAGAGTCCAGTGAGTTTGTGGGTAGAGTCCAGTGAGTGTGTGGGTAAAGTCCAGTGTGTGGGTAGAGTCCAGTGAGTGTGTGGGTAGAGTCCAGTGAGTGTGTGGTTAGAGTCCAGTGAGTGTGTGGGTAGAGTCCAGTGAGTGTGTGGGTAGAGTCCAGTGAGTGTGTGGGTAGAGTCCAGTGAGTGTGTGGGTAGAGTCCAGTGAGTGTGTTGGGTAGAGTCCAGTGAGTGTGTGGGTAGAGTCCAGAGTGTGTGGGTAGAGTCCAGTGAGTGTGTGGGTAGAGTCCAGTGAGTGTGTGGTTAGAGTCCAGTGAGTGTGTGGGTAGAGTCCAGTGAGTGTGTGGGTAGAGTCCAGTGAGTGTGTGGGTAGAGTCCAGTGAGTGTGTGTGTATTTTGAGTTTGTGTGTGTGTGTGTGTTGTGTGTGTGTGTGTTGGAGTGTCAGTGTTAGTGTGTGGGTTGTGTGAGTGTGTGGGTAGAGTCTAGTGAGTGTGTGGGTAGAGTCCAGTGAGTGTGTGGGTAGAGTCCAGTGTGTGGGTAGAGTCCAGTGAGTGTGTGGGTAGAGTCCAGTGAGTGTGTGGTTAGAGTCCAGTGAGTGTGTGGGTAGAGTCCAGTGAGTGTGTGGGTAGAGTCCAGTGAGTGTGTGGGTAGAGTCCAGTGAGTGTGTGGGTAGAGTCCAGTGAGTGTGTGGGTAGAGTCCAGTGAGTGTGTGGGTAGAGTCCAGTGTGTGGGTAGAGTCCAGTGAGTGTGTGGGTAGAGTCCAGTGAGTGTGTGGGTTAGAGTCCAGTGAGTGTGTGGGTAGAGTCCAGTGAGTGTGTGGGTAGAGTCCAGTGAGTGTGTGGGTAGAGTCCAGTGAGTGTGTGTGTGTGTTGGAGTGTGTGTGTGTGTGTGTGTGTGTGTGTGTTGGAGTGTCAGTGTAGTATGTGTGAGTGTGTGGGTAGAGTCTAGTGAGTGTGTGGGTAGAGTCCAGTGAGTGTGTGGGTAGAGTCCAGTGAGTGTGTGGGTAGAGTCCAGTGAGTGTGGGTAGAGTCCAGTGAGTGTATAGGTAGAGTCCAGTGAGTGTGTGGGTAGAGTCCAGTGAGTGTGTGGGTAGAGTCCAGTGAGTGTGTGGGTAGAGTCCAGTGAGTGTGTGGGTAGAGTCCAGTGCGTGGGTAGAGTCCAGTGAGTGTATAGGTAGAGTCCAGTGAGTGTGTGGGTAGAGTCCAGTGAGTGTGTGGGTAGAGTCCAGTGAGTTTGTGGGTAGAGTCCAGTGAGTGTGTGGGTAGAGTCCAGTGAGTGTGTGGGTAGAGTCCAGTGAGTGTGTGGGTAGAGTCCAGTGAGTGTGTGGGTAAAGTCCAGTGTGTGGGTAGAGTCCAGTGAGTGTGTGGGTAGAGTCCAGTGAGTGTGTGGTTAGAGTCCAGTGAGTGTGTGGGTAGAGTCCAGTGAGTGTGTGGGTAGAGTCCAGTGAGTGTGTGGGTAGAGTCCAGTGAGTGTGTGGGTAGAGTCCAGTGAGTGTGTGGGTAGAGTCCAGTGAGTGTGTGGGTAGAGTCCAGTGAGTGTGTGGGTAGAGTCCAGTGAGTGTGTAGGTAGAGTCCAGTGAGTGTGTAGGTAGAGTCCAGTGAGTGTGTGGGTAGAGTCCAGTGAGTGTGTGGGTAGAGTCCAGTGTGTGGGTAGAGTCCAGTGAGTGTGTGGGTAGAGTCCAGTGAGTGTGTGGTTAGAGTCCAGTGAGTGTGTGGGTAGAGTCCAGTGAGTGTGTGGGTAGAGTCCAGTGAGTGTGTGGGTAGAGTCCAGTGAGTGTGTGGGTAGAGTCCAGTGAGTGTGTGGGTAGAGTCCAGTGAGTGTGTGGGTAGAGTCCAGTGAGTGTATAGGTAGAGTCCAGTGAGTGTGTGGGTAGAGTCCAGTGAGTGTGTGGGTAGAGTCCCGTGTGTGGGTAGAGTCCAGTGAGTGTGTGGGTAGAGTCCAGTTAGTGTGTGGGTAGAGTCCAGTGAGTGTGTGGTTAGAGTCCAGTGAGTGTGTGGGTAGAGTCCAGTGAGTGTGTGGGTAGAGTCCAGTGAGTGTGTGGGTAGAGTCCAGTGAGTGTGTGGGTAGAGTCCAGTGAGTGTGTGGGTAGAGTCCAGTGAGTCTGTGGGTAGAGTCCAGTGAGTGTATAGGTAGAGTCCAGTGAGTGTGTGGGTAGAGTCCAGTGTGTGTGTGGGTAGAGTCCAGTGAGTGTGTGGGTAGAGTCCAGTGAGTGTGTGGGTAGAGTCCAGTGAGTGTGTGGGTAGAGTCCAGGGAGTGTGTGGGTAGAGTCCAGGGAGTGTGTGGGTAGAGTCCAGTGAGTGTGTGGGTAGAGTCCAGTGAGTGTGTGGGTAGAGTCCAGTGAGTGTGTGGGTAGAGTCCAGGGAGTGTGTGGGTAGAGTCCAGTGAGTGTGTGGGTAGAGTCCAGTGAGTGTGTGGGTAGAGTCCAGTGAGTGTGTGGGTAGAGTCCAGTGAGTGTGTGGGTAGAGTCCAGTGAGTGTGTGGGTAGAGTCCAGTGAGTGTGTGGGTAGAGTCCAGTGAGTGTGTGGGTAGAGTCCAGTGAGTGTGTGGGTAGAGTCCAGGGAGTGTGTGGGTAGAGTCCAGTGAGTGTGTGGGTAGAGTCCAGTGAGTGTGTGGGTAGAGTCCAGGGAGTGTGTGGGTAGAGTCCAGTGAGTGTGTGGGTAGAGTCCAGGGAGTGTGTGGGTAGAGTCCAGTGAGTGTGTGGGTAGAGTCCAGTGAGTGTGTGGGTAGAGTCCAGTGAGTGTGTGGGTAGAGTCCAGGGAGTGTGTGGGTAGAGTCCAGTGAGTGTGTGGGTAGAGTCCAGGGAGTGTGTGGGTAGAGTCCAGGAGTGTGTGGGTAGAGTCCAGTGAGTGTGTCGGGTAGAGTCCAGGGAGTGTGTGGGTAGAGTCCAGTGAGTGTGTGGGTAGAGTCCAGTGAGTGTGTGGGTAGAGTCCAGTGAGTGTGTAGGTAGAGTCCAGTGAGTGTGTGGGTAGAGTCCAGTGAGTGTGTGGGTAGAGTCCAGTGAGTGTGTGGGTAGAGTCCAGTGAGTGTGTGGGTAGAGTCCAGTGAGTGTGTGGGTAGAGTCCAGGGAGTGTGTGGGTAGAGTCCAGGGAGTGTGTGGGTAGAGTCCAGTGAGTGTGTGGGTAGAGTCCAGGGAGTGTGTGGGTAGAGTCCAGGGAGTGTGTGGGTAGAGTCCAGTGAGTGTGTGGGTAGAGTCCAGTGAGTGTGTGGGTAGAGTCCAGTGAGTGTGTGGGTAGAGTCCAGTGAGTGTGTGGGTAGAGTCCAGTGAGTGTGTGGGTAGAGTCCAGTGAGTGTGTGGGTAGAGTCCAGTGAGTGTGTGGGTAGAGTCCAGTGTGTGGGTAGAGTCCAGTGAGTGTGTGGGTAGAGTCCAGTGAGTGTGTGGTTAGAGTCCAGTGAGTGTGTGGGTAGAGTCCAGTGAGTGTGTGGGTAGAGTCCAGTGAGTGTGTGGGTAGAGTCCAGTGAGTGTGTGTGTGTGTTGGAGTGTGTGTGTGTGTGTGTGTGTGTGTGTGTTGGAGTGTCAGTGTAGTATGTGTGAGTGTGTGGGTAGAGTCTAGTGAGTGTGTGGGTAGAGTCCAGTGAGTGTGTGGGTAGAGTCCAGTGAGTGTGTGGGTAGAGTCCAGTGAGTGTGGGAAGAGTCCAGTGAGTGTATAGGTAGAGTCCAGTGAGTGTGTGGGTAGAGTCCAGTGAGTGTGTGGGTAGAGTCCAGTGAGTGTGTGGGTAGAGTCCAGTGAGTTTGTGGGTAGAGTCCAGTGAGTGTGTGGGTAGAGTCCAGTGAGTGTGTGGGTAGAGTCCAGTGAGTGTGTGGGTAGAGTCCAGTGAGTGTGTGGGTAAAGTCCAGTGTGTGGGTAGAGTCCAGTGAGTGTGTGGGTAGAGTCCAGTGAGTGTGTGGTTAGAGTCCAGTGAGTGTGTGGGTAGAGTCCAGTGAGTGTGTGGGTAGAGTCCAGTGAGTGTGTGGGTAGAGTCCAGTGAGTGTGTGGGTAGAGTCCAGTGAGTGTGTGGGTAGAGTCCAGTGAGTGTGTGGGTAGAGTCCAGTGAGTGTGTGGGTAGAGTCCAGTGAGTGTGTAGGTTGAGTCCAGTGAGTGTGTAGGTAGAGTCCAGTGAGTGTGTGGGTAGAGTCCAGTGAGTGTGTGGGTAGAGTCCAGTGTGTGGGTAGAGTCCAGTGAGTGTGTGGGTAGAGTCCAGTGAGTGTGTGGTTAGAGTCCAGTGAGTGTGTGGGTAGAGTCCAGTGAGTGTGTGGGTAGAGTCCAGTGAGTGTGTGGGTAGAGTCCAGTGAGTGTGTGGGTAGAGTCCAGTGAGTGTGTGGGTAGAGTCCAGTGAGTGTGTGGGTAGAGTCCAGTGAGTGTGTGGGTAGAGTCCCGTGTGTGGGTAGAGTCCAGTGAGTGTGTGGGTAGAGTCCAGTTAGTGTGTGGGTAGAGTCCAGTGAGTGTGTGGTTAGAGTCCAGTGAGTGTGTGGGTAGAGTCCAGTGAGTGTGTGGGTAGAGTCCAGTGAGTGTGTGGGTAGAGTCCAGTGAGTGTGTGGGTAGAGTCCAGTGAGTGTGTGGGTAGAGTCCAGTGAGTCTGTGGGTAGAGTCCAGTGAGTGTATAGGTAGAGTCCAGTGAGTGTGTGGGTAGAGTCCAGGGAGTGTGTGGGTAGAGTCCAGTGAGTGTGTGGGTAGAGTCCAGTGAGTGTGTGGGTAGAGTCCAGTGAGTGTGTGGGTAGAGTCCAGGGAGTGTGTGGGTAGAGTCCAGTGAGTGTGTAGGTAGAGTCCAGTGAGTGTGTGGGTAGAGTCCAGTGAGTGTGTGGGTAGAGTCCAGTGAGTGTGTGGGTAGAGTCCAGTGAGTGTGTGGGTAGAGTCCAGTGAGTGTGTGGGTAGAGTCCAGGGAGTGTATAGGGTAGAGTCCAGTGAGTGTGTGGGTAGAGTCCAGTGAGTGTGTGGGTAGAGTCCAGTGAGTGTGTGGGTAGAGTCCAGTGAGTGTGTGGGTTAGAGTCCAGTGAGTGTGTGGGTAGAGTCCAGTGAGTGTGTGGGTAGAGTCCAGTGAGTGTGTGGGTAGAGTCCAGTGAGTGTGTGGGTAGAGTCCAGTGAGTGTGTGGGTAGAGTCCAGGGAGTGTGTGGGTAGAGTCCAGTGAGTGTGTGGGTAGAGTCCAGTGAGTGTGTGGGTAGAGTCCAGTGAGTGTGTGGGTAGAGTCCAGTGAGTGTGTGGGTAGAGTCCAGTGAGTGTGTGGGTAGAGTCCAGGGAGTGTGTGGGTAGAGTATATATTGTCTGAGTAGCCATTTGATTATGCTTCTACACCTGCATTACTAGCTGTTTGGGGTTTTAGGCTGGGTTTCTGTACAGCACTTCGAGATATTAGCTGATGTAAGAAGGGCTATATAAAATAAAATTGATTGATTGATTGATTGATTATCTGTTCAGCAGTCTTATGGTTTGGGGGTAGAAGCTGTTCAGGTGCCTTTTGATCCCAGACTCCAGTACCGCTTGCCAGTCTATGATTAGGGTGGCTGGAGTCTTTGGCAATTTTTAGGGCCTTCCTCTGACACCGCCTGGTATAGAGGTCCTGGATGGCAGGAAGCTTGGCCCCAGTGTTGTACTGGGCCATACGCACTACCCTCTGTAGCGCCTTGTGGTCGGATGCCGAGCAGTTGCCATACCAGGCGGTGATGCAGCCAGTCAAGATGCTCTCAGTGGAGCAGCTGTATAACTAATTGAGGATCTGAGGGCCCATGCCAGATCTTTCCTGCCTCCTGAGGTAGAAGAGGCGTTGTCGTGCCCTCTTCACGACTGTTGGTGTGTGTGTGGACAATGATAGGTCCTTAGTGATGTGGACACCGAGGAACTCCCGACCAGCACCACTACAGCCCCGTCGATGTGTCAGTCGGACACCGAGGAACTCCCGACCAGCACCACTACAGCCCCGTCGATGTGTCAGTCGGACACCGAGGAACTCCCCGACCAGCACCACTACAGCCCCGTCGATGTGTCAGTCGGACACCGAGGAACTCCCGACCAGCACCACTACAGCCCCGTCGATGTGTCAGTCGGACACCGAGGAACTCCCGACCAGCACCACTACAGCCCCGTCGATGTGTCAGTCGGACACCGAGGAACTCCCGACCAGCACCACTACAGCCCCGTCGATGTGTCAGTCGGCTGATAGGGTGAAGGGAGTAGGGAGAATGGACCAGATAAGGATTTAGGAGGGAAGAATTACAATAAAATAACAATTACAGAAATAAATTATAATTTCTGGTTCAGCAGTAGCTTAGACTTGTGTGTTATTACAGGTTAAATACCTTTATCTCCTGGGTCCCACAGACAGGCAGGCAGACAGAGGCTGCACATTAGAGTTTTTCCAATGGCTGCTATGGTAACAACCAGACAGACAGAGCAGTTACCGGGTGGGTGTAAGATGGAATGGAGCGCTGAGCGACAGCAGTGGTTGTTTGTTGTGCAGATGCTGTCCTATCCTCTGTTCTGTTATCC
>NC_059225.1:20570183-20595183 GCF_020615455.1 Coregonus clupeaformis | reverse complement strand
AGGACATATTGAAAGCCCTTGTTGCTGGCCAGCAAGCCCAGATGCAAGCAAACGTGGCTCTCTTGGAGGAGCAAAAGAAAGCCAACCTTCTGAAGGCAGAGGAATTGCAGTTGCAGAGACAGAGGTTGTCCAAAATACCCGCCCAATAAAGGCAAGTGACTTTATATCTAAGATGGGAGCTACCGATGACATTGAGGCATACCTGCATGCATTTGAGGCCACGGCCACTAGGGAAGCCTGGCCCAAGCAACAGTGGGTTGGTCTGTTAGCCCCCTTTCTAACCGGGGAATCGCTGAATGCTGTCCGGGACCTGGGCCCTGACCAGGTTACTGACTATGATGCCCTGAAGTCTGAGATCCTCAGCAGATATGGACTCACAAAGTTTGGTATGGCCCAGCGCTTTCACAGCTGGACCTTCCAACCAGACCAACCTCCTCGGGCGCAGATGCATGAACTTGTCCGAATCGCAAGGAAATGGCTGGATCCGCAGAGGAATACAGCAGCGGCGGTGGTGGAGGCCGTTGTGGTGGATCGTTACCTACGCGCCCTGCCTTATGAGGCAAAACGGTTCATCAGTCAACAGGCCTTGACCACGGCTGATCTGACCGTGGAAGCTGTGGAAAAGTACCAGGCCACAGCGGAGATGCTGAAGGCTTCCCGAAAAGACCCCAGGAGGGCGGCCCCACCACAAATGGGAAGAACCCGTCCAAAGGACCCCAAGGTCTCGAACCCAGCCACGTCAGGACTTATCCCGGCTCCAGGGGGAGCCAGAAACCAGGCGGGTCCAAGAAGAGTACACCAGGAGGGGGAAACTCGACAGTGTTACCGGTGTGGGGAGATGGGACATATCTCCTGGCAGTGTGGGAAACCAGCCGATGAACCTATGCCCACTGCGGAGTCCTCCAGCTCAGCACCCACACACCGTTTTGCCTCGCTCTTGGGAGTCGTGGATGGCGGCCCAGATCGACCCCCCCACCTGCCCGGTAACTGTGAATCACCATGATGTGGAGGCCTTACTGGATTCTGGTAGCCGGGCCACCCTGGTGCGTAAGGATTTGGTGGGCCCAACGTGTCTGACCCCGGGGAAAGTCCTCCCAGTTTCCTGTGTCCATGGGGACACCAGAGAATACCCCATTACTGAACTTACAATGACCAGCACACGGGGAACCATACACACGACGGCGGGGGTGGTTGATTCCCTCCCCGTCCCTGTCCTAATTGGACGAGACTGCCCAGCCTTTTACCCACTCTGGAGAGAGTCTCAGGAGAGGATAACCCGAGAACCTCGGAAACGGAGAGGCAAGACTCATCCTGGGAAGGCTCCGGTGCAATCCTCCGAATTACTCACTCCCGCCCGGGCTCTGATAGGGAGGGCAGGTGCCCAGACCGACACAGAGACGGAGCTACAGAATCTGGACAAAGAACTGTCTGGTCTGAAGGGGACCGCTGAGAGGTATCGTTTGTTAAAGCAACAGTTAGACATGAAGACAGAAGAGTTAGATATCCTCCAGGCTAAACTCCAACAGAGCTCCTTCCCTAAGCAACAGGAGGAGCTGGAGAGGCTGCGCAGGACCATCGAGGAGTGTGAGGAGACCCTGCGCAGTAGTAAGGAGGTCCAGAAGAAGGCAGAGGAGAAGTACAAGGTGTTGGAGAACAAGATGAAGAATGCGGAGGCAGAGAGAGAGAAGGAACTGAAAGCTGCTCAACAGAAGCTAAACTCTGCTAAAACCAAGGCTGATGCGTTCAGTAAGAAACTCAAGGAGAGACAACAGGAGGCTGAGTCCCTGGTCCTAGAGTTGGAGGAGTTGAAGAGAGAGCAGTCTGGCAAGCACCACGGCAATGCGGACGCCCTCTCCCGGCGTGATGCCTTCTTCGCTGCCTTTACCCCGACGAGGACGTCGGTCCCGAGGAGGGGGGATGTGTGATGTCACGAGAGGCTGTGTCCTGGAGGGACGTTACATCCCCCTGAGATGGCTGCAAACCCAGACAGCTATGGCTCCATCTGCTGGTATGGTCGGGAACTCCAACCCTCTATGGCCAATCTTCCCACGCAGCTGAAACAAATGAGGAGCTGATGAGCTGAAGGTTTGGAAGGAAGAGACACAGTCTCCAACCTGGGCTCTCTGGAGGACAAGAGTGCTGCACGTCCACTTCCATGAGGAATATAAGGATTTGGAGATACTTACCTTTGGGAAATACTCACCTTTGGATATATGCACCTGTGGAAATACGTGAGAGACATTTGGAAGGACTTTTTGCTGGGTTGGCCACTAGCTGCAACGTGGACTACAGTAAGGCTGGGGAAAAGTTATCTGAGCGAGTGAGAATTATGATTTTGGATGTGGAAGAGACATCCCTGAACTGTTAACCCTTAAAGAGCCACAAGAGAACAGAATTTTGTTATATTTTCGTTAATTTCCCAAGACCTATAATAAAATCCTTGTTTTGTTTGAACCTTGTCTCCTTGCACTACTTGAGCAATCCCGCTGAAAGCTGTGTAGCCTCTCGTGACGTCACAATACACATACACTTACACACACACATACACACAGGCACCCACACACACATACAAACACACACACACTGCCACACACACACACAAACACAGACACACACCGCCACACACACACACACACACACATACACACACACACACACACACACATACACACCCACACCCACACACACACACACACAGGCACCCACCCACATACACACACACACACACACATACACATAAACACACACACGTACACACACACACACGTACACACACACACACGTACACACACACACACACACACACACACACACACACACACACACACACACACACACACACACACACATACACACACACACACATACACACATACACATACACACACACACACACACACACACACACAGGCACCCACACACACATACACACACACATACACACCCACACACACAGGCACCCACCCACATACACACACACACACACACACACACACACACACACACACACACACACACACACACACACAGGCACCCACACACACATACACACACACACACACACACACACAGGCACACACACATACACATTCAGACACACACACACACACACACACACACAGGCACCCACACACACATACTCATACACATACACACACACATACACACCCACACACACACATACACACACACATACACACACACATACACACAGGCACACACACACACACACATACACACACAGGCACACACACACACACACACACACACACACACACGGCACCCACACACACACACACACACAGGCACCCACACACACATACACATACACATACACACACACACACACACACATACACACAGGCACCCACCCACATACACACACACATAGAGACACACACACACACACAGGCACCCAGCCACATACACACACACACATACAGACACACACACATACACACAGTCACACACCCCCACCCACCCACTGACCGCCTGATGCCAGGGGAGCTGACTGCCGTCTGTGTGGAGTTTGTTTTACAGTTTTTTAGTTTTTTAGTGTCCTGTTGGTAGGATAACCGTAATCTTAGGTCATCCAATTTATTTTCCAACGATTGAAGATTGGCTAATAGGATTGATGGAAGAGGCAGTTTACTCGCTCGCCGTCGGATCCTTACAAGGCACCCCGACCTACGTCCACGATATCTCCGTCTCTTCCTCATGCGAATGACAGGGATTTGGGCCTTGTCGGGTGTCTGTAGGATATCCTTCGCGGCCGCCTCGTTGAAGAAAAATTATTTGTCCAATACGAGGTGAGTAATCGCTGTCCTGATATCCAGAAGCTCTTTTTGGTTATAAGAGACGATGGCAGAAACATTATGTACAAAATAAATTACAAATAACGCGGAAAAACACACATAATAGTACAATTGGTTAGAGGGCTGTAAAACGGCAGCCATCTTCCCCGGCGCCATTTCTAGTCTACCTCTACTACAGAGGTCACCAACCTACCTCTACTACAGAGATCACCAACCGACCTCTACTACAGAGGTCACCAACCTACCTCTACTACAGAGGTCACCAACCTACCTCTACTACAGAGGTCACCAACCTACCTCTACTACAGAGGTCACCAACCGACCTCTACTACAGAGGTCACCAACCTACCTCTACTACAGAGGTCACCAACCTACCTCTACTACAGAGGTCACCAACCTACCTCTACTACAGAGGTCACCAACCTACCTCTACTACAGAGGTCACCAACCTACCTCTACTACAGAGGTCACCAACCTACCTCTACTACAGAGGTCACCAGGCAAGCCGAGATAACAGACTCATAGAATGGAGTCAGGCCAGACAAATCACCCCCCTCTAGCTTTAAGAGGAAAAGGTGCTTGTCTAAGCCTAAACAGCCTGCTCTCCTCACCAGTATGAATAATGTATGCACTCACTAACTGGAAGTTGCTCTGGATAGGAGCGTCTGCTAAATGACTAAAATGTAAATGTGAAATGTAGGCTGTATCGACCCAGCTTGAACGGTCACTGTTCAACAGTCTCTGGGCTGCTTGAAGCCGGAAAGCCATGATCCTAGAAGAAATGTCCACCAGGCCTTGCCCACCCTCGTGCAGTGGCAGGTACAGGGCTGCAGCTTTAATCCAATGTTGTCCAGACCAGAAGAAATTCACAAGGGTCCTCTGAAGCTCTTGTATCAGATCCCCCCGGTGGCTGTAAAATCATTAGTCTGTGCCACAGGGTAGAGGCAGCTAGGTTATTGGCTACCAGTACCCTTCCCCTATAAGACAGCTGGGGCAGCACCCATTTCCACCTAGACACTCTGGCACCACCTTCTCCACTACACCTTCTCCATACACCTTCTCCACACACCTTCTCCACTACACCTTCTCCACTACACCTTCTCCACTACACCCTCCCAGTTCTTTTTCTGAAAGACATCGGAGCCTAGAAAATAAAAAAAAAGTCTTCATCCCATCTCTGCCCCACTGAAGCCCCCCTGGTAACCGTGGAGCGGACCCCATCTGAAGCTGACCTGCCCACAGCGCTTCACTCTTTTCCCCAATTAACTATAGCTGAGGAGGCCCCCTCATACACCTTTAAATCATTTGAGAGAACCTTAACATCCTCACCCCCTGTAATGAAAACGGTCACGTCATCTGCATACGCAGACAGTGCTATCGTGGGACCCTTCATAACCCCTGGCACAGAGAAACCAGTAAGCCTCGCTCTTAAAAAACTAAACATTGGTTCAATTGCCAGACAATATAACTGTCCTGGAATTGGGCATCCCTGCCTAATACACCTATGGGGCAGGATGGGGCAGCTCAAACCACCCCCACCTTCACCATACAGCTCAAACCACCCCCACCTTCACCATACAGCTCAAACCACCCCCCACCTTCACCATACAGCTCAAACCACCCCCACCTTCACCATACAGCTCAAACCACCCCCCATCTTCACCATACAGCTCAAACCACCCCCCACCTTCACCATACAGCTCAAACCACCCCCCATCTTCACCATACAGCTCAAACCACCCCCACCTTCACCATACAGCTCAAACCACCCCCCACCTTCACCATACAGCTCAAACCACCCCCACCTTCACCATACAGCTCAAACCACCCCCCACCTTCACCATACAGCTCAAACCACCCCCCACCTTCACCATACATGAGGTCCCAGCATACAGTAAACTCATCCAAGACAAAAAAACATCCCCAAACCCAAAGGCTTTCATTGTTTTGATCAAGTACTGGTGGTCCACACGGTCAAAAGACTTCTCCTGATCCAAAGAAAGCAAACCCACATTCATATCAGACAGTTTACAAATGTCTAAAACATCTCATATTAGAAACAAGTTATCAACAATTGAGCGGTCAGGTAAACTGTAAGACTGGTCCTTGTGGACCAACAGTCCCAGATATTCTTTCAACCTGTTTGAGAGACACTTATAATAATAATAATAATATGCCATTTAGCAGACGCTTTTATCCAAAGCGACTTACAGTCATGCGTGCATACATTTTTTTGTGTATGGGTGGTCCCGGGGATCGAACCCACTACCTTGGCGTTACAAGCGCCGTGCTCTACCAGCTGAGCTACAGAGGACCACACTTAAATACAGTGCCTTCGTAAAGTATTCAGACCCATCAAACTGTTGTTATTCTAAAATGGATTAAAAATAAAATCCTCATCAATCTACACATAATACCCCAGAATGACAAAGAGAAAACATTATTTTTTTTATTTTATTTTTTTATTGTTGTTTCTAGAACTTGATTGGAGTCCACCTCAGTAAAAGGCACATGACAGCCTGCTTGGAGTTTGCCAAAAGGCACCTAAAGACTCTCAGACCATGAGAAACCAAGATTGAACTCTTTGGCCTGAATGCCAAGCCTCACGTCTGGAGGAAACCTGGCACCATCCCTACGGTGAAGCATGGTGGTGGCAGCATCATGCTGTGGGGATGTTTTTCAGTTGCAGGGACTGGGAGACTAGTCAGGATCGAAGGAAAGTTGAACGGAGCAAAGACAGAGAGATCCTTGATGAAAACCTGATCCAGAGCGCTCAGGACCTCAGACTGGGGCGAAGGTTCACCTTCCAACAGGACAACGACCATAAGCACACAGCCAAGACAACGCAGGAGTGGATTCGGGACAAGTCTCTGAATGTCCTTGAGTGGCCTGTTTTTGCTTTGTCATTATGGGGTATTGTGTGTAGATTGATGAGGGGAAAAAACTATTTGATCAATTTTAGAATAAGGCTGTAACCTAACAAAATGTGGAAAAAGTCAAGGGATCTGAATACTTTCCGAAGGCACTGTATAATTCTATTTTCTGCACACAGCAATGCAACAAGGTCGCCAGCTTTTTAAAAGAGCGAAATCCCCCCTTTTTTTGACAACAATGAAAGCACAGCACATTGATAGGATACAGGAAGAGAACCCTCATGAAAAGATTCACACACCACTTAATAAAAATCACCCTCATTAGACCCCCAAAAGTGCTTATATAAATCAGATGGTAAAATATCGATGCCAGGGGCTCGGCCTGATGAGAGCTGCATAACTGCAGTGGACAGCTCCTGCAGAGTAATGTCAGAGTCCAAAGCAGCTCTCTGCTCAGGGCCCAATTAAGGAAGTCCATGTAGCAACTGTTCAGCACACAGAGGATCACAATCCTCCGCCTTGTAGAGGGCAGAGTAGAAATCCACGGCAGGTTGGCGCATCTCACCGTCATCCGTGGTCACCTTCCCATCAGGGAGACGAAGGCAGACCATCTGTTTGCGTTGCCATGTCGACTGCCCCAGGTAAACAAAAAAAGTGCTAGGAGCATCCATATCCTTGAGGGTAGCGAAGGGAGACCTAATCAAGGCACCCTTCACTCTTTCATGTAAAAACGACCTAGTTCATGTCTCTTGTCCTGTAAGTTCATGACTAGTCCGGGGTCATTCTGAGTGAGCAACTTCAACTCAATAGATTTGATGTCCTGTTCAAGGGCCCTGATAGTCTCTTTAACTTCAGTACTAGACAGAGCAGTATACTGTTGACAAAACACACGTATTTGGGCCTTCCCAACCTCCCCAACCTCCCACCATTGTCTCAAGGACTCAAATTTCCATTTACAGTTTTTCCCAAATGCTAAAAAACAATTTTGCAAACTAGGCTGGTTTTATCAAAATACTTAACACAATTCACAAAACCACACACCCAAACTGCAAAATACCTCATATATCCTGCAAAATGAAGCACTGCAACCAAAACTACATATAGCATTATAAAAAATCAAACGTTTGCACGAAATGGCACACACTTCATTCATATTACCAGATTTTTGTCTAACCAACTACACAATGTTGGGTATAATGAAAAGCACTGTCATCTTTAGTACGCTTTGCCATAATACTAAAATAGTTCAAATTGAAGAAAATTCTTCAGATTGTTCACATGCACAGAAATATTTGCAGATACACAAACATGCTGTTGAAACATTTTTTTTTTTTTTTCACCAAACAAGTCAGTGCAACATATGCACAGGAGATATATTTACATTGGACTGAACAAAAATATGCTCACAAAAAAAAGAAAATTGCAGAAAAAATGTGCAGAACAAAATATATATATAAAAAAAAGAGGCAAGAAAAATAATTAGGCAGCATCTTGCCGCACAGCTGGGTCTGGCCACAACGCCTCGTCCACATCACAGCTGGGTCTGGCCACAACGCCTCGTCCACACCACAGCTGGGTCTGGCCACAACGCCTCGTCCACATCACAGCTGGGTCTGGCCACAACGCCTCGTCCACACCACAGCTGGGTCTGGCCACAACGCCTCGTCCACATCACAGCTGGGTCTGGCCACGCCTCGTCCACATCCCAGCTGGGTCTGGCCACGCCTCGTCCACATCCCAGCTGGGTCTGGCCACAACGCCTGCCTCGTCCACATCACAGCTGGGTCTGGCCACAACGCCTCGTCCACATCCCAGCTGGGTCTGGCCACAATGCCTGCCTCGTCCACATCACAGCTGGGTCTGGCCACAACGCCTGCCTCGTCCAAATCACAGCTGGGTCTGGCCACAACGCCTCGTCCACATCACAGCTGGGTCTGGCCACAACGCCTGCCTCGTCCACATCACAGCTGGGTCTGGCCACAACGCCTGCCTGGTCCACATCACAGCTGGGTCTGGCCACAACGCCTGCCTCGTCCACATCACAGCTGGGTCTGGCCACAACGCCTCGTCCACATCACAGCTGGGTCTGGCCACAACGCCTGCCTCGTCCACATCACAGCTGGGTCTGGCCACAACGCCTCGTCCACATCACAGCTGGGTCTGGCCACAACGCCTGCCTGGTCCACATCACAGCTGGGTCTGGCCACAACGCCTGCCTCGTCCACATCACAGCTGGGTCTGGCCACAACGCCTCGTCCACATCACAGCTGGGTCTGGCCACAACGCCTGCCTCGTCCACATCACAGCTGGGTCTGGCCACGCCTCGTCCACATCCCAGCTGGGTCTGGCCACGCCTCGTCCACATCCCAGCTGGGTCTGGCCACAACGCCTGCCTCGTCCACATCACAGCTGGGTCTGGCCACAACGCCTCGTCCACATCACAGCTGGGTCTGGCCACAACGCCTGCCTCGTCCACATCACAGCTGGGTCTGGCCACAACGCCTGCCTCGTCCACATCACAGCTGGGTCTGGCCACAACGCCTGCCTCGTCCACATCACAGCTGGGTCTGGCCACAACGCCTCGTCCACATCACAGCTGGGTCTGGCCACAACGCCTGCCTCGTCCACATCCCAGCTGGGTCTGGCCACAACGCCTCGTCCACATCACAGCTGGGTCTGGCCACAACGCCTGCCTCGTCCACATCCCAGCTGGGTCTGGCCACAACGCCTGCCTCGTCCACATCACAGCTGGGTCTGGCCACAACGCCTGCCTCGTCCACATCACAGCTGGGTCTGGCCACAACGCCTGCATCGTCCACATCACAGCTGGGTCTGGCCACAACGCCTCGTCCACATCACAGCTGGGTCTGGCCACAACGCCTCGTCCACATCACAGCTGGGTCTGGCCACAACGCCTGCCTCGTCCACATCACAGCTGGGTCTGGCCACAACGCCTCGTCCACATCCCAGCTGGGTCTGGCCACGCCTCGTCCACATCCCAGCTGGGTCTGGCCACAACGCCTCGTCCACATCACAGCTGGGTCTGGCCACAACGCCTGCCTTGTCCACATCACAGCTGGGTCTGGCCACAACGCCTCGTCCACATCACAGCTGGGTCTGGCCACAACGCCTGCCTCGTCCACATCACAGCTGGGTCTGGCCACAACGCCTGCCTGGTCCACATCACAGCTGGGTCTGGCCACAACGCCTGCCTCGTCCACATCACAGCTGGGTCTGGCCACAACGCCTTCGTCCACATCACAGCTGGGTCTGGCCACAACGCCTGCCTCGTCCACATCACAGCTGGGTCTGGCCACAACGCCTCGTCCACATCACAGCTGGGTCTGGCCACAACGCCTCGTCCACATCACAGCTGGGTCTGGCCACAACGCCTGCCTGGTCCACATCACAGCTGGGTCTGGCCACAACGCCTGCCTCGTCCACATCACAGCTGGGTCTGGCCACAACGCCTGCCTCGTCCACATCACAGCTGGGTCTGGCCACGCCTCGTCCACATCCCAGCTGGGTCTGGCCACGCCTCGTCCACATCCCAGCTGGGTCTGGCCACAACGCCTGCCTCGTCCACATCACAGCTGGGTCTGGCCACAACGCCTCGTCCACATCACAGCTGGGTCTGGCCACAACGCCTGCCTCGTCCACATCACAGCTGGGTCTGGCCACAACGCCTGCCTCGTCCACATCACAGCTGGGTCTGGCCACAACGCCTGCCTCGTCCACATCACAGCTGGGTCTGGCCACAACGCCTCGTCCACATCACAGCTGGGTCTGGCCACAACGCCTGCCTCGTCCACATCCCAGCTGGGTCTGGCCACAACGCCTCGTCCACATCACAGCTGGGTCTGGCCACAATGCCTGCCTCGTCCACATCCCAGCTGGGTCTGGCCAAAACGCCTGCCTCGTCCACATCACAGCTGGGTCTGGCCACAACGCCTGCCTCGTCCACATCACAGCTGGGTCTGGCCACAACGCCTGCATCGTCCACATCACAGCTGGGTCTGGCCACAACGCCTCGTCCACATCACAGCTGGGTCTGGCCACAACGCCTCGTCCACATCACAGCTGGGTCTGGCCACAACGCCTGCCTCGTCCACATCACAGCTGGGTCTGGCCACAACGCCTCGTCCACATCCCAGCTGGGTCTGGCCACAACGCCTCGTCCACATCCCAGCTGGGTCTGGCCACAACGCCTCGTCCACATCCCAGCTGGGTCTGGCCACAACGCCTGCCTCGTCCACATCACAGCTGGGTCTGGCCACAACGCCTGCCTCGTCCACACCACAGCTGGGTCTGGCCACAACGCCTCGTCCACATCCCAGCTGGGTCTGGCCACAATGCCTCGTCCACATCACAGCTGGGTCTGGCCACAACGCCTCGTCCACATCCCAGCTGGGTCTGGCCACAACGCCTGCCTCGTCCACATCACAGCTGGGTCTGGCCACAACGCCTGCCTCGTCCACATCACAGCTGGGTCTGGCCACAACGCCTGCCTCGTCCACATCACAGCTGGGTCTGGCAACAACGCCTGCCTCATCCACATCACAGCTGGGTCTGGCCACAACGCCTCGTCCACATCACAGCTGGGTCTGGCCACAACGCCTCGTCCACATCACAGCTGGGTCTGGCCACAACGCCTGCCTCGTCCACACCACAGCTGGGTCTGGCCACAACGCCTGCCTCGTCCACATCACAGCTGGGTCTGGCCACAACGCCTGCCTCGTCCACATCACAGCTGGGTCTGGCCACAACGCCTCGTCCACATCACAGCTGGGTCTGGCCACAACGCCTGCCTCGTCCACATCACAGCTGGGTCTGGCCACAACGCCTGCCTCGTCCACATCACAGCTGGGTCTGGCCACGCCTCGTCCACATCCCAGCTGGGTCTGGCCACAACGCCTGCCTCGTCCACATCACAGCTGGGTCTGGCCACAACGCCTGCCTCGTCCACATCCCAGCTGGGTCTGGCCACAACGCCTGCCTCGTCCACATCACAGCTGGGTCTGGCCACAACGCCTCGTCCACATCCCAGCTGGGTCTGGCCACAACGCCTCGTCCACATCACAGCTGGGTCTGGCCACAACGCCTGCCTCGTCCACATCACAGCTGGGTCTGGCCACAACGCCTCGTCCACATCCCAGCTGGGTCTGGCCACAACGCCTGCCTCGTCCACATCACAGCTGGGTCTGGCCACAACGCCTCGTCCACATCACAGCTGGGTCTGGCCACAAGGCCTCGTCCACACCACAGCTGGGTCTGGCCACAACGCCTGCCTCGTCCACATCACAGCTGGGTCTGGCCACAACGACTGCCTCGTCCACATCACAGCTGGGTCTGGCCACAACGCCTCGTCCACATCACAGCTGGGTCTGGCCACAACGCCTGCCTCGTCCACATCACAGCTGGGTCTGGCCACAACGCCTGCCTCGTCCACATCACAGCTGGGTCTGGCCACAACGCCTGCCTCGTCCACATCCCAGCTGGGTCTGGCCACAACGCCTGCCTCGTCCACATCCCAGCTGGGTCTGGCCACAACGCCTGCCTCGTCCACATCACAGCTGGGTCTGGCCACAACGCCTGCCTCGTCCACATCACAGCTGGGTCTGGCCACAACGCCTGCCTCGTCCACATCACAGCTGGGTCTGGCCACAACGCCTCGTTCACATCACAGGCAATATCTTCCCTTGCCAGACATCGAGGGAAGAAGCGCCTTGAGTGCCTTATCCATCCCTGAATCGTACCCACATCAATCTCATCACATGCCTCTTCCATAGCCTGCACAAGAGGCATGCGCACAAAGGGCTGCCGGTCGTATACCTTCCACCGCCATGCCAAAAATAACTCTTCTGTGGGGTTCAGAAATGGTGAGTATGGTGGAAGCTATTGCACGAGAAATGGTGGGTGGTCAGCAAACCAGTTTTGGACTGGGGCTGCACGATGAAAGCTCACGTTGTCCCATACTACAACGTACCGGGTTCTTTGATGGTCTGCATCATTCATACGCTCTGGTGGTATGAGTATGTTGTGGAGTCTGTCCAGAAATGTGAGAATATGGGCTGTGTTGTATGGTCCGAGGTTGGCATGATGGTGGAGGACACCATGCGTATTGGAGATGGCAGCGCACATTGTGATGTTTCCACCACGTTGGCCAGGAACCACCCCAGACTCCCGAGTGGCGCAGTGGTCTAAGGCTCTGCCACTAGAGATCCTGGTTCGAATCCAGGCTCTGTCTTAGCCGGCCGCGACAGGGAGACCCATGGGGCGGCGCACAATTGGTCCAGGGTAGGGGAGGGAATGGCCGGCAGGGATGTAGCTCAGTTGGTAGAGCATGGCGTTTGCAACGCCAAGGTTGTGGGTTTGATTCCCACGGGGGGCCAGTATAAAAAATAATGTATGCACTCACTAACTGTAAGTCGCTCTGGATAAGAGTGTCTGCTAAATGACTAAAATGTAAATAATGGCTCTGTGGCCAATGACGTTTCTCCCCCTTCTTCTGATCTTTGCTAGGTTGAACCCAGCCTCATCTATAAAGATGAACTCATGTGGGATTGCATGAGCATCCATTTCCAGTACTCCCTAAGAACAAAAGCAGTCAATATGGTGCTATCCAGTACACTGGGAAACAATGTTGCGTGTAGTGTACTGCAGTCAATATTGTACTTACATACAGTGGGGAGAACCTGACGATTTTGCAGGTTTTCCTACTTACAAAGCATGTAGAGGTCTGTAATTTTTATCATAGGTACACTTCAACAACCTCCTTCCCTCAGTAAGAGCATTGAAGATGGGTCGTGGCTGGGTCTTCCAGCATGACAATGACCCGAAACACACAGCCAGGGCAACTAAGGAGTGGCTCCGTAAGAAGCATCTCAAGGTCCTGGAGTGGCCTAGCCAGTCTCCAGACCTGAACCGTATAGAAAATCTTTGGAGGGAGCTGAAAGTCCGTATTGCCAAGCGACAGCCCCGAAACCTGAAGGATCTGGAGAAGGTCTGTATGGAGGAGTGGGCCAAAATCCCTGCTGCAGTGTGTGCAAACCTGGTCAAGACCTACAGGAAACGTATGATCTCTGTAATTGCAAACAAAGGTTTCTGGACCAAATATTAAGTTCTGCTTTTCTGATGTATCAAATACTTATGTCATGCAATAAAATGCAAATTAATTACTTAAAAATCATACAATGTGATTTTCTGGATTTTTGTTTTAGATTCCGTCTCTCACAGTTGAAGTGTACCTATGATAAAAACTACAGACCTCTACATGCTTTGTAAGTAGGAAAACCTGCAAAATCGGCAGTGTATCAAATACTTGTTCTCCCCACTGTATGCTCGTCTGACCTCTTTGTTTCTTTGAGAGTTTCTCTCAAACGGCACCTTATAAAGTTGTTTCATTCTGATTTGGTTTCGCGTGAGAATGCGAGCCGATGTGGACAGACTGACTCGTTGAATGTTGTTGAATATGGTGTTGTCTTGGATGATGTGGCTTTGAATTTCTCGTAATCTGATTTCTTTATTTTCCAAAACCAAGTTTACAATGGCAGCTTCCTGTACCCCGGTGAACATTTGGCCCCTTCCTCCACCATGGTTGCGTCTCAGTCCTTTAGAAAAACAAAAAAAACTAAAATATAGGGCTTGGACAATGCAGCCTAAAGATATTTCCCCCACAGTAGAGTAAATTGTACAGGAAACGTGTGCAGTTAGTGTATGACATCAGCCATTCATGAAGTAAACAGGTGTCACCCAACTGATACACTATGACATGGGGTGGACTACATAGTGTGAAAGAAATGTTGGTTACATACCTGGACTCCGGTCTAAATGTCCGGATGACACAGGCGACAGTAAAACGGCTCAAGTTGGGCTGCACTCTCTGTCCAGCCTCTCGCATTGTCAGCCCATGGTTGATGACATGACCAACTAAGGTTGCTCTGATTTCATTTGAAAGTTGTCGTCTTCTTTGGCCATGAACTCCTCTACCAGCTCTACCCCTACCTCTCACTCTTCCTCCCCCTCTCATTCTCACCCTCCCTCTTCCTCTTCCTCTTCCTCTCTCTACAACGTCTTCCATTGCTGTTGTAAAACAAAAGGTGCTCACCTGTGGTCTTTTCATAGTGCTTACTTCCTGATTGAAGTGGTAACAATTAACCATTGAGGTGTTTGGCCAGGTGGCACATGTATTGGCCAATTAGCTCATGTAGTGTCATTTTGAATGGCAGTGTTTTGAAATGGCAAACATGTGACTTTATGTCAGATTGTTGTGTCTTATGCAGAGAACCGTATGCAGTGCATTTAAAAAGTGCCATTTTGAATTGCAAAATGTGTGTAAAGCAGAAAATGTGTTTAGACTTTTGGAGACTTGAGAAGAGGTTTTGCTCTCTGTGTGTCAGTTTAAATAATTGTGCTGTGCATGTCATTTTAGTGTGTTAGCAATTGGAAAAAACTGTAATAACCCTTAATTTTTTTCCACAAAACAACTACAACTTTTCACAACACATGGAGTCATGTAGTAACTTAACATTAAAATACCAATAAGGCGATGACCTTAGTGAATATCAACAGTAACAACATGGGGATCAGAGAAACCCACAGGAGTGATGTCACACCTTCCATGTCACGATCGTCTGAAGAAGCGGACCAATACGCAGCGCGTGGAGTGAACATGATGACTTTATTTACTAAAGCAACCACAAAAAACAACAAATGACGATAGTGAAGTCCTCTGTAACACTGACAGAAACATGGAACAAAAACCCACAAACACACAGTGAAACCACAACAGTTTAAATATGGCTCCCAATCAGAGATAACGAGCCGACAGCTGACACTCGTTACCTCCGATTGGGAGTCATATGACTAATCACCAAACATAGAAATGAACAACTAGAAACCAACATAGAAATACACCCAAAAGAAAATGAACAACCCTGGCTCAATAATCAAAGTCCATGGAGCCAGAGTGTCACAGTACCCCCCCCTAAAGGTGCGAACTCCGGGCGCACCAGCATACAGTCTAGGGGAGGGTCTGGGTGGGCGTCTGTCCATGGTGGCGGCTCTGGCACTGGTCGTGGTCCCCACCCCACCATAGTCACTACCCGCTTACGTAGCCTCCTCCAAATGACCACCCCCCAACTAAACCCCACAGGATTAAGGGACAGCACTGGACTAAGAGGCATCACCGGACTCAGGGGCAGCACCGGACTAAGGGGCAGCACCGGGCTAAGGGGCAGCACCGGGCTAAGGGGCAGCACCGGACTAAGGGGCAGCACCGGACTGAATGGCGGATCCTGGCTGGCTGGCTCTGGCGGATCCTGGCTGGACGGCTCTGGCGGATCCTTGCTGGACGGCTCTGGCGGATCCTGGCTGGACGGCTCTGGCGGATCCTGGCTGGACGGCTCATGGCTGGCTGACGGATCTGGCTGCTCATGGCTGGCTGACGGATCTGGCTGCTCATGGCTGGCTGACGGATCTGGCTGCTCATGGCTGGCTGGACGGCTCTGGCGGATCCTGTCTGGCGGAAGGCTCTGGCTGATCCTGTCTGGCGGAAGGCTCTGGCTGATCCTGTCTGGCGGAAGGCTCTGGCTGATCCTGTCTGGCGGAAGGCTCTGGCTGATCCTGTCTGGCGGAAGGCTCTGGCTGATCCTGTCTGGCGGAAGGCTCTAGCGGCTCCTGTCTGGCGGAAGGCTCTAGCGGCTCCCGGTCTGGCGGACGGCTCTGAAGGCTCATGGCAGACGGGGCGGCTTTGCAGGTTCAGTACAGACGGGCGGCTTTAGCGCCGTTGGGCAGACGGGCAGTTCAAGCGCCGTTGGGCAGACGGGCAGTTCAGGCGCCCGTTGGGCAGACGGGCAGTCCAGGCGCCGTTGGGCAGACGGGCAGTTCAGGCGCCGTTGGGCAGACGGGCAGTTCAGGCGCCGTTGGGCAGACGGGCAGTTCAGGCGCCGTTGGGCAGACGGGCAGTTCAGGCGCCGTTGGGCAGACGGCAGACTCTGGCCGTCTGAGGCGCACCTTAGGCCTGGCGCGTAGTGCCGGAACTGGAGGTACCGGGCTGAGGACACGCATCTCAGGGCTAGTGCGGGGAGAAGGAACAGGCCGGACCGGGCTGGCGACGCACACCGTAGACTTGGTGCGGGTGGCAGGAACAGGCCGGGCAGGGCTGTCGACGCACACCGTATCCTTGGTGCGTGGAGCAGGAACAGGCCGGGCAGGGCTGGTGACGCACACCGGATCCTCTGTGCGTGGAGCAGGAACAGGCCGGGCTGGGCTGGCGACGCACACCGTAGGTTCTGTGCGTGGAGCAGGAACAGGCCGGGCTGGGCTGGCGACGCACACCGTAGGTTCTGTGCGTGGAGCAGGAACAGGCCGGGCTGGGCTGGCGACGCACACCGTGGGCTTGGTGCGTGGAGCAGGAACAGGCCGGGCAGGGCTGTCGACGCACACCGTATCCTTGGTGCGTGGAGCAGGAACAGGCCGGGCAGGGCTGTCGACGCACACCGTATCCTTGGTGCGTGGAGCAGGAACAGGCCGGGCTGGGCTGGCGACGCACACCGTAGGTTCTGTGCGTGGAGCAGGAACAGGCCGGGCTGGGCTGGCGACGCACACCGTGGGCTTGATGCGTGGAGTAGGAACAGGCCGGTCCGTACTGGGAACACACACCACTGGCTTTAACTGGGGATCAGGAACGGGCCGGACCGGACTGGTAACACACATCAGTCTCTCACGCCGTGCCGCAACAACTTCCCTTCCTCTACTCGCCAATGGCTCCCGTAATCCGATAGCCTTCTCTCCACGTCTCCCTGTAGCAGCCTCCTGCTGCCCAGCCGCCTACCATGTGCCCCCCAAAAAACTTTTTGGGGGTTGCCTCTCGTCCTTCCAACGATGATGGCCCTGCTGACGCCGTTGCTCCTCTCTCGCCAGGGCCTTGATCCTCCCCCAAGGTCCCTTGCCCCCGAGCATGTCCTCCCAGGACCACGATTTGCCCACCTGGGCCATCGCCAGCCTCTCGATCTCCTTACCAGGCGCTTCCTCCCATGTCCAGCTGTCCTGCTCCTGGACACGCTGCTTGGTCCTTCTATGGTGGGTTTTTCTGTCACGATCGTCTGAAGAAGCGGACCAATACGCAGCGCGTGGAGTGAACATGATGACTTTATTTACTAAAGCAACCACAAAAAACAACAAATGACGATAGTGAAGTCCTCTGTAACACTGACAGAAACATGGAACAAAAACCCACAAACACACAGTGAAACCACAACAGTTTAAATATGGCTCCCAATCAGAGATAACGAGCCGACAGCTGACACTCGTTACCTCCGATTGGGAGTCATATGACTAATCACCAAACATAGAAATGAACAACTAGAAACCAACATAGAAATACACCCAAAAGAAAATGAACAACCCTGGCTCAATAATCAAAGTCCATGGAGCCAGAGTGTCACATTCCAACCCTACCACAGTAGCGCTCAGATACATACAACCTGTCTAACCTTGCTGCACTGACACAACCTTCATTTACTTTTAGCCATGTGTACTGCCTAACTTTTGCATTTCTTACTCTCCACACACCAGAAAGCTCAAACTCAGCTAATAGACCAGACAGACAAATTGCTGACCGCAGGTGAGGTTCTTCAGCGGTGCGATCAACAGTAAAATCCACTGTACTGTTCCAGTCCCCCCCTAAAACCATACACCCCTCTTGGTCACACTGTATTAAGGTTTCCTTTATTTGATCAAATAAAACAATACGCTCTGTACCCTCATTAGGAGCATAAACATTCAAAAAATTAAATAATAATAACATAACATCTGCCTTGACCAATAAAACCAGACAATCTCTGTTGTAGATACCACAGTCACCCCTGAGGAAAACAAAATTGCCACCCCAGCACTGAAATTAGTACCATGACTGAGTATATGCTGCCCCTCGCACCCCAATCAACCTCATTGGCCTCATCACTATGTTTCTCCTGCAGATAAAAAACGACATTAAGCCTTTTCTGTTTTATTACTTCTAATACCCTCTTATTCCTGTCCCTTCCCCCATTAACCCTAACCCTAACCCTAACCCAACCTACCCTTAGTACCTCCATATACAGTGAGGGGAAAAAAGTATTTGATCCCCTGCTGATTTTGTACGTTTGCCCACGGACAAAGACATGATCAGTCTATAATTTTAATGTTAAGTTTATTTGAACAGTGAGAGACAGAATAACAACAAAAAAATCCAGAAAAACGCCAAGACATTAAGGTTTCGAGGCTGACGTTTGGCAACTCGAACCTTCAGCTCCCTCCACAGATTTTCTATGGGATTAAGGTCTGGAGACTGGCTAGGCCACTCCAGGACCTTAATGTGCTTCTTCTTGAACCACTCCTTTGTTGCCTTGGCTGTGTGTTTTGGGTGATTGTCATGCTGGAATACCCATCCACGACCCATTTTCAATGCCCTGGTTGAGGGAAGGAGGTTCTCACCCAAGATTTGACGGTACATGGCCCCGTCCATCGTCCCTTTGATGCGGTGAAGTTGTCCTGTCCCTTTAGCAGAAAAACACCCCCAAAGCATAATATTTCCACCTCCATGTTTGACGGTGGGGATGGTGTTCTTGGGGTCATAGGCAGCATTCCTCCTCCTCCAAATACGAGGAGTTGAGTTGATGCCAAAGAGCTCGATTTTGGTCTCATCTGACCACAACACTTTCACCCAGTTCTCCTCTGAATCATTCAGATGTGCATTGGCAAACTTCATACAGGCCTGTATATGTGCTTTCTTGAGCAGGGGGACCTTGCGGGCGCTGCAGGATTTCAGTCCTTCACGGCGTAATGTGTTACCAATTGTTTTCTTGGTGACTATGGTCCCAGCTGCCTTGAGATCATTGACAAGATCCTCCCATGTAGTTCTGGGCTGATTCCTCACCGTTCTCATGATCATTGCAACTCCACGAGGTGAGATCTTGCATGGAGGCCGAAGGAGATTGACAAGTCTTTTGTGTTTCTTCCATTTGCGAATAATTGCAGCAACTGTTGTCACCTTCTCACCAAGCTGCTTGGCGATGGTCTTGTAGCCCATTCCAGCCTTGTGTAGGTCTACAATCTTGTCCCTGACATCCTTGGAGGCTCTTTGGTCTTGGCCATGGTGGATAGTTTGGAATCTGATTGATTGATTGCTTCTATGGACAGGTGTCTTTTATACAGGTAACAAACTGAGATTAGGAGCACTCCCTTTAAGAGTGTGCTCCTAATCTCAGCTCGTTACCTGTATAAAAGACACCTGGGAGCCAGAAATTGTTCTGCTTGAGAGGGGGTCAAATACTTATTTCCCTCATTAAAACGCAAATCAATTTATAACATTTTTGACATGCGTTTTTCTGGATTTTTTTGTTGTTATTCTGTCTCTCACTGTTCAAATAAACCAACCATTAAAATTATAGGCTGATCATTTCTTTGTCATTGGGCAAACGTACAAAATTAGCAGGGGATCAAATACTTTTTTCTCTCACTGTAGAAAAGAGAAAGGAAAAACTGAAGAAACCACAAAGAAACCAGACAAAGAGAAAAATAATGATATGATAATCATCCTTGTTTTAATTTTCTCTTAACCTTACCATTTTTCCCACTACCTTTTGCTGCCATAACAGCAGTAACAAATTTCCTGAAGTGGAAACGCTTCTTCACACTCAACTGGTCTAACCCCACCGCCTTCTGTAACACCACAGCTGACCTCACAATCTTATCAACATCAAAGAAATCTGCCAATTTAAGTCTGGTCCAGGAACACGTTTACCTAATCTAGATTGTACATTGAGTCATCACCAGCTGCTTTCATATCAACAGGGAAATGTCCATATCCTGATCCTCCTCAACTGAGGCCACAGACCCCTGACTCTCCTCTGCCACATCCCTCTCAACACGCTCCACTTGCACCCCATCACTCGTACCGGGCATCTCCTCCACTGCCTGGGAGACTGGCCCCACCTGAACCCCCTCCTGTACCCCATTACTCGTAATGGACATCTCCTCCACTACCTGGGAGACTAGCTCCACCTAAACCCCCTCCTGTACCCCATCACTCGTACTGGGCATCTCCTCACCAGTCTGGGGAAATGGCTCCCCAGATCCATCCTTACCTGCTACAACAATATTTTCCTGCTGTACATCAGACGCTATGATCCCCTCTGGGTCAAGCTGCAACTCAGGACCCTCAACACAAACAACTTGTTCCTCAGCAACAGGTGCTTGTGGCTGCTCTACCGCTGTCAGCCCACCTCTCCCTACATCAGTGGGCCCAGGCGTTACGAGGACTTTTCAGGCAAGCATGTCGCTTATGGCCAACATCCCCACACTCAAAACACCATTGACCACCCGTACTAGCATAAGACATACAGTCTGTTGTCATACTTGACTTTAAACGATAACTCCAAAGTCTACTCCAGTGAGTCCAAAAACATAAACATCTGTCGCTGAAACGATATAACCTGTTTCAGAGTCGGGTGTTTGCAACCCAACGGGACAATTTTAATTGAACTTGCAAACTTCCCAAACCGCAATAACTCGTGCTCCAATAGCTCATTGGGAAGAAACGGCGGTACATTCAAAATCGTAACCCTTGTTGAAGGAGAAAAAAGCTCAACCATCCGGTCGACAAGATGCTCTTCTTTAAGAAAGACCACCACTGCTTTATCCATCTGCGATGCATAAGCTACATTTTCATAGCCTACCTTCTCTCCTATGGCGACCAGAAACTCCTCCACAGTGACAGTAGCTTCAGTAACACACCTGAAGCTGTGCTGAAGTGACAGGGATGGCGTCCCCATGTGGGCTCCCGAGTGGCGAAGCGGTCTAAGGCACTGCATCTCAGTGCTTGAGACGTCACTACAGACCCCCTGGTTCGATTCCAGGCTGTATCACAACCGGCCGTGATTGGGAGTCCCATAGGGCGGCGCACAATTGGCCCAGAGTCGTCCGGGTTTGGCCGGTGTAGGCCGTCATTGTAAATAAGAATTTGTTCTTAACTGACTTGCCTAGTTAAATAAAGGTTAAATAAAAATAAAAAATAAATATGGATCGCCATCCCCACCAAAACCAGGGAAATTCCAACAAGAAATACAATATAAATTCTACCACTGAAAAAAACAACAAACTTAATTATGCATAGAAAAAGGAAAAAAGAAAGAAAACACCGTTTCCCTGCATGCACTAACACTCCCAGCATGCACCAACACTCCCAGCATGCACCAAGACTCCCAGCATGCACCAACACTCCCAGCATGCACCAACACTCCCAGCATGCACCAACACTCCCAGCATGCACCAACACTCCCAGCATGCACCAACACTCCCAGCATGCACCAACACTCCCAGCATGCACCAACACTCCAGCATGCACCAACACTCCCAGCATGCACCAACACTCCCAGCATGCAGAGAGAGAGAAAGAGAAAGGAACATAAAACTCAACATCCCAGTTAGGATCTGGCTAAAAATATTTGAATCAGTTATCGAACTCATTGTCCTCTATGGTTGTGAGGTCTGGGGTCTGCTCACCAACCAATAATTCACAAAATGGGACAAACACCCAATTGAGACTGCATGCAGAATTCTGCAAAAATATACTTTGTGTACAACGCAAAACCCCAAACACTGCATGCAGAGCAGAATTAGGACTATACCTGCTAGTTATCAAAATCCAGAAAAGAGCTGTTAAATTCTACAACCACCTAAAAGGAAGCGATGCCCACACATTCCACCAAAAAGCCCTCTCCGACAGAGATTAACCTGGAGAAGAGTCCCCTCAGCCAGCTGGTTCTGGGGCTCTGTTCACAAACAGACCCCACAGAGCCCCAGGACAGAAACACAATTATACCCAACCAAATTACGAGAAAGCAAAAAGATAACTATTTGACACACTGGAAAGAATCGACCAAAGAACGAACCAAATTGGAACGGTATCTGGCCCTAAACCGAGAGTACACAGTGGCTGACCACTGTGACTGACCCCAAATTAAGAAAATCCTTGACTATGTACAGACTCAGTGATCATAGTCTTGCTATTTTGAGAGGCCGCCATAGGCAGACCTGAGAGAAGACAGGCTGTGCACACAAGATGAGGTGGAAACCGAGCTGCACTTTCTAACATACTGCCAAATGGATGACCACATTAGAGACACATAAACCGAGCTGCACTTCCTAACATACTGCCAAATGTATGACCACATTAGAGACACATAATACTATATATACAAAAGTATGTGGACACCGCTTCAAGTGAATTCGGCTATTTCAGCCACACCTGTTGCTGAATCAAGCACACGGCCATGCAATCTCCATAGACAAACATTGGCAGTAGAATGGCCTTACTGAAGAGCTCAGTGACTTTCAACATGGCACCGTCATAGGATGCCACCTTTCCTAAAAGTCAGTTAGTAAAAATGTACAAGATTATATACCGTACTAAGGTTATCCATACACCTACAACAGTCAACCTTTACTGTATCGAAGAAGAAGAAGAAGAAGAAGAAGAAGAAGAAGAAGAAGAAGAAGAAGAAGAAGAAGAAGAAGAAGAAGAAGAAGAAGAAGAAGAAGAAGAAGAAGAAGAAGAAGCTTTGATAAAAGGGCTGAAAAACATTAGGCGAGAAATGAAAAGATATCAGGAAGTAATACATCATAATAATGAAATAATAATACGAGTTAACAAGGACAGAACAATAGAATTGGAAACTAAAGGTGTAAGACCAGAAACAGACAACACAACACCGATCACATTAAGAGAAAGACAGTTTGAAGAAGTGATTCTTGAGCTTAGACTTAAAGGCAGTGGGCAAGTCTATGAGGGGAGACCACTAAGGAGGGCATTGCAGTAATCAAGCCTTTGAGGGAAGACCACCATGGAGGACATTGCAGTAATCAAGTCGGTAGGTGATGAGGCAGTTGATCATCTTCTCCAGATCAGTAGTTGGCTACTGCAGCACTGAAAACATGTCTGGAAACTCTTGGGTCACAGTGTTCCTATGAACCACGGCCAGCGGCTCACTGTCTAGTAAACACTGCTGACATCACAGAGGGGGTGATCCCAAGCTAGGCCACGAGACCAAAATAAAACCCTGACTGGTAATGGGAGGGGTGGCGAGGAGAGGAGAGGGGACAGGGCAGGACAGGGCCAGCCAGTGATTGACTCAGGCTAGAGTGTGTGGGGAGGGGGAGGAGAGGAGAGGAGAGGGGGAGGGAGGGAGGAGGGGAGGAGAGGAGAGGAGAGGGGACAGGGCAGGACAGGGCCAGCCAGTGATTGACTCAGGCTAGGGTGTGTGGGGAGGGGGAGGAGAGGAGAGGAGAGGGGAGGGGAGGGAGGAGGGGGAGGAGAGGAGAGGAGAGGGGACAGGGCAGGACAGGGCCAGCCAGTGATTGACTCAGGCTAGGGGGAGGGAGGAGGGGGAGGAGAGGAGAGGAGAGGGGAGGGGAGGGAGGAGGGGGAGGAGAGGAGAGGAGAGGAGAGGGGATAGGGCAGGACAGGGCCAGCCAGTGATTGACTCAGGCTAGGGGGAGGGAGGAGGGGGAGGAGAGGAGAGGAGAGGGGAGGGGAGGGAGGAGGGGGAGGAGAGTAGAGGAGAGGCGACAGGGCAGGACAGGGCCAGCCAGTGATTGACTCAGGCTAGGGGGAGGGAGGAGGGGGAGGAGAGGAGAGAGAGGGAGGGGAGGGAGGAGGGGGAGGAGAGGAGAGGAGAGGGGACAGGGCAGGACAGGGCCAGCCAGTGATTGACTCAGGCTAGGGGGAGGGAGGAGGGGGAGGGAGGAGGGGGAGGAGAGGAGAGGAGAGGGGACAGGGCAGGACAGGGCCAGCCAGTGATTGACTCAGGCTAGAGTGTGTGGGGATAGTACTGTAGGTCAGTGGAGGAGGGGAGGGAGGAGGGGAGGGGAGGAGAGGAGAGGGGGAGGGAGAGGGAGGAGAGAAGGAGGGGAGGAGAGGAGAGGGGGAGGGAGGAGGGGGAGGAAGGAGGGGGAAGAGAGGGGAGGGAGGAGGGGGCGGAGAGGAGAGGGGAGGGGGGAGGGGGAAGAGAGGGGAGGAGAGGGGAGGGAGGAGGGGGAGGAAGGAGGGGGAGGAGAGGAGAGGGGAGAAAACTAGGCCACCCTGAGAGACAGAAATAGACCCTGGAACCAGATCCTCCTGCCAGGGTTGAAGTGTTGGGATGTCAGGCTCAGCTGTCACTGGAGCAGGCAGAAACACACAGTGACAGAGAGAAAGATATATATATAAATATAGTGAGAGAGAGCGAGAGAGAGACAGAGAGAGAGAGAGAGAGAGAGAGAGAGAGAGAC
>NC_059225.1:20515183-20567683 GCF_020615455.1 Coregonus clupeaformis | reverse complement strand
GGCCTCTCTCCCCCTTTTCCTCCTTATGTTCCTGATAGAGGCCTCTCTCCCCCTTTCCCTCTATGTTCCTGATAGAGGCCTCTCTCCCCCTTTCCCTCTATGTTCCTGATAGAGGCCTCTCTCCCCCTTTCCCTCTATGTTCCTGATAGAGGCCTCTCTCTCCCCTTTCCCTCTATGTTCCTGATAGAGGCCTCTCTCCCCCTTTCCCTCTATGTTCCTGATAGAGGCCTCTCTCCCCCTTTCCCTCTATGTTCCTGATAGAGGCCTCTCTCCCCCTTTTCCCTCTATGTTCCTGATAGAGCCTCTCTCTCCCCCTTTCCCTCTATGTTCCTGATAGAGGCCTCTCTCTCCCCCTTTCCCTCTATGTTCCTGATAGAGGCCTCTCTCTCCCCCTTTCCCTCTATGTTCCTGATAGAGGCCTCTCTCCCCCTTTCCCTCTATGTTCCTGATAGAGGCCTCTCTCCCCCTTTCCCTCTATGTTCCTGATAGAGGCCTCTCTCCCCCTTTCCCTCTATGTTCCTGATAGAGGCCTCTCTCCCCCTTTCCCTCTATGTTCCTGATAGAGGCCTCTCTCTCCCCTTTCCCTCTATGTTCCTGATAGAGGCCTCTCTCTCCCCCCTTTCCCTCTATGTTCCTATTGGTCTCTACGCCCTGCTAGTGAGACGTGCCTTAACAGACTTCAAGACAATACAGCTGCTAATGTCTGTTGTCTTTGGGTTTTATAAGCCAATACATCTGTGGCTGAAGTGAGGTGAGATTCTTCAATAGACTCTACTGTGTGAATCACAAGGCCCTGATTCTTCAATAGACTCTACTGTGTGAATCACAAGGCCCTGATTCTTCAACAGACTCTACTGTGTGAATCACAAGGCCCTGATTCTTCAATAGACTCTACTGTGTGAATCACAAGGCCCATGGTCTGTTTCTGTATGTGTGTCAGAGGAGTCCGGTGTCAGTCAGTCAAGCCCCGCCCCTCCCACTCATTTAGAACAGACAGCTGTTACAGAGCAGCTCAGTGAGAGGAATACGGTGTAACGACTACTGACAGAGAAATTATAACTATTATCATGTGGTCATGTGTGGTTCAGTTGGTAAGAGGACGGCGCTAGAAATGCCAAACAGTACGGTTGTGGGTTTCATTCCACTAATGCTCCTAAAGACAGAATGCTACTCCTTAACTCCCTGACTTCCTGTTCCCTGACTTCCTGTTTCTCTGTGTTTGTATGTGCTGTGTACTGCAACTCAGCTTTTAGATTCCAATGTATACATAAACCTAACCCTAACTCAAATAGTTTACATATGGAATAAGGGCCTGTTATTGTTCGCAATAGTTTCAGAACAGGTGCTAAAGCAGTCTGTTCTTTATGGTCTATTTAGAAGTTATTATGATAGTCTAAGAGAGGGATGCCAAACAAATCTTGCCCCAGGCGCCACGTTCGGTTTTCAACGAGGTCCGGAGGGCCGCACGGAAAATTGCTTGTATTTCCTCTGCGACAAAATTAGCTAAAAATAGTCCTCTATCCATTGTTTTTGTAACTCTCCCCGACTGTCTAGCTGTCAAGAAACTGTATGAAGGTAGAAATCTGTAAAAAGAAAAATATATACAGTTTATACTTTTCTTTTACTCAAATCACCACAGGCCAGATTGGACCCTTTCGCGGGCCGGATGGTGGGCCAGATTGGACCCTTTCGCGGGCCGGATGGTGGGCCAGATTGGACCCTTTCGCGGGCCGGATGGTGGGCCAGATTGGACCCTTTCGCGGGCCGGATGGTGGGCCAGATCGATCATAATAACATCTAAATAGAGCATCAGTTAGGTCACTGTGTTCTTGGGGATCTTCAATGCTGCAGACATGTTTTTGGTACCCTTCCCCAGATCTGTGCCTCGACACAATCCTGTCTCGGAGCTCTACGGACAATTCCTTCGACCTCATGGCTTGGTTTTTGCTCTGACGTGCACTGTCAACTGTGGGACCTTATATAGACAGGTGTGTGCCTTTCCAAATCATGTCCAATCAATTGAATTTACCACAGGTGGACTCCAATGAAGTTGTAGAAACATCTAATGGATGATCAATGGAAACAGGATGCACCTGAGGTCAACTTCGAGTCTCATAGCAAAGGGTCTGAATACTTATGTAAATAAGGTATTTCTGTTTTTTATTTTTAAAACATTAGCAAAAATGTCTAAAAACCTGTTTTCGCTTTGTCATTATGGGGTATTATGTGTAGATTGCTGAGGATTTTCTTGTATTTAATCCATTTTAGCATAAGGCTGTAATGTAACAAAATGTGGAAAAAGTAAAGGGGTCTGAATACTTTCCCAATGCACTGTATAATGGCGCCGGAGGGGATGGCTGCCATTTTACGGGCTCCTAACCAACCGTGCTATTTTGTGTGTTTTTTCACATTGTTTGTAATTTATTTTGTACATAATGTTGCTGCTACCGTCTCTTATGACCGAAAATAGTTTCTGGATATCTGAACAGCGATTACTCACCTCGAGTCCGACACGAAGGATCTACTTCTCCGAGACCAGGCCCAAAATCCCCTTCATTTGCGTGAAGAAATGCTGGAAATACAGATCAGGTTCAGTCAGGATCAGATCAGGGGGCCTTGTGAGAATTCGTCGGCGAGTGGATAACCCGCCTCTACCATCCGTTCTATTGGCCAACGTGCAATCACTGGAAAATAAACTGGATGATCTCTGCTCGAGACTATCCTACCAACGGAACATTAAAAACTGTAATATCTTATGTTTCACCATGTCGTGGCTGAACGACGACACAGATGGCTGGGTTTTCCGTGCATCGGCAGGACAGAACAGCTACATTTGGTAAGATGAGGGGTCTATTTGTCAATAGCAGCTGGTGCGCGATGTCTAATATTAAGGAGGTCTTGAAGTATTGCTCGCCTGAGGTAGAGTACCTCACGAAAAGCTGTAGACCGCAAGAGAGTTTTCATCTATATTTTTCATAGCCATCTATGTACCACCACAAACCCTGGACTTCCTGACAGGCTGCCCCCAGGTAGTGGTGGTAAGAGTAGGCAACAACACATCTGCCATGCTGAACCTCAACACAGGGGCCCCTCAGGGGTGCGTGCATAGTTCCCTCCTGTACTCCCTGTTCACCCATGACTGCATGGCCAAGCACGACTCCAACACCATCATTAAGTTTGCAGACGACACCTCTCCCTCAATGTGAGCAAGACAAAGGAGATGGACTACAGGAAAAGGAGGGCCGAACATGCCCCCATTCACATCGACGGGGCTATAGTGGAGCGGGTCAAGAGTTCCTTGGTGTCCACATCACCAACAAACTACCATGGTCCAAACACACCACGACAGTCGTGAAGAGGGCACGACAACACCTTTTCCCCCTCAGGAGACTGAAAAGATTTTGCATGGGTCCCCAGATACTCAATAAGTTATACAGCTGCACCATCAAGAGCATCCTCACCGGTTGCGTCACCACCTGGTATAGCAACTGTGGCACTACAGAGGGTAGTGCGTATAGCCCAGTACATCACTGGGGCCAAGCTTCCTGCCATCCAGGACCTATATCCTAGGCGGTGTCAGAGGAAGGCCCAGAAAATTGTCAAAGCCTCCAGTCACACAAGTCATAGACTGTTCTCTCTGCTACCGTACGGCAAGCGCCAAGTCTAGGTCCAAAAGGGTCCTTAACAACTTCTACCCCCAAGCCATAAGACTGCTGAACAATTAATCAATTTGGCCCATTCCTCCTGACAGAGCTGGTGTAACAGAGTCAGGTTTGTAGGCCTCCTTGCTCGGACACACTTTTTCAGATCTGCCCACAAATGTTCTATAGGATAGAGGTCAGGGCTTTGTGATGGCCAGTCCAATACCTTGACTTTGTTGTCCTTAAGCCATTTTGCCACAACTTTGGAAGTACGCTTGGGGTCATTGTCCATTTGGAAGACCCATTTGCGACTAAGCTTTAACTTCCTGACTGATGTCTTAAGATGTTGCTTCAATATATCCACATAATTTTCCTTCCTCATGATGCCATCAATTTTGTGAAGTGCACCAGTCCCTCCTGCAGCAAAGTATCCCCACAGCATGATGCTGCCACCCCCATGCTTCACGGTTTGGATGGTGTTCTTTGGCTTGCAAGGTCCCCCTTTTTCCTCCAAACATAACGATAGTCATTATCAGACCAGAGGACATTTCTCCAAAAACTACGATCTTTGTCCCCATGTGCAGTTGCAAACCGTAGTCTGGCTTTTTTATGGCAGTTTTGGAGCAGTGGCTTCTTCCTTGCTGAGCGGCCTTTCAGGTTATGTCGATATAGGACTGTGGATATAGATACCTTTGTACCTGTTTCCTCCAGCATCTTCACAAGGTCCTTTGCTGTTGTTCTGGGATTAATATTCACTTTTTGCACCAAAGTACGTTCATCACTAGGAGACAGAACGCGTCTCCTTCCTGAGCGGTATGATGGCTGCGTGGTCCCATGGTGTTTATACTTGCGTACTATTGTTTGTACAGATGAACGTGGTACCTTCAGCCGTTTGGAAATTGCTCCCAAGGATGAACCAGACTTGTGGAGGTCTACCATTGTTTTTCTGAGGTCTTGGCTGATTTCTTTAGATTTTCCCATGATGTCAAGCAAAGAGGCACTGAGTTTGAAGGTAGGCCTTGAAATACATCCACAGGTACACCTCCAATTGACTCAAATGATGTCAATTAGCCTATCAGAAGCTTCTAAAGCCATGACATCCTTTTCTGGAGTTTTCCAAGCTGTTTAAAGGCACAGTCAACTTAGTGTATGTAAACTTCTGACCCACTGGAATTGTGATACAGTGAATTATAAGTGAAATAATCTGTCTGTAAAAAATTGTTGGAAAAATTACTTGTGTCGTGCACAAAGTAGATGTCCTAACCGACTTGCCAAAACTATAGTTTGTTAACAAGAAATTTGTGGAGTGGTAGAAAAACAAGATTTAATGACTCCAACCTAAGTGTATGTAAACCTTTTTTTTACATTTTACATTTTTAGTCATTTAGCAGACGCACTTATCCAGAGCGACTTACAGTTAGTGAGTGCATATATTTTCATACTGGCCCCCCGTGGGAAACGAACCCACAACCCTGGCGTTGCAAGCGCCATGCTCTACCAACTGGCCCCCCGTGGGAAACGAACCCACAACCCTGGCGTTGCAAGCGCCATGCTCTACCAACTGGCCCCCCGTGGGAAACGAACCCACAACCCTGGCGTTGCAAACGCCATGCTCTACCAACTGGGCTACAACTGTAAAAGCATGTTTAGCAGATGTTATTGCGGGTGTAGCTAAATGCTGGTGTTCCTAGCTCCACCAGATGTTATTGTTCTATCTTTACCAGATGTTATTGTGGGTGTAGCTAAATGCTGGTGTTCCTAGCTCCACCAGATGTTATTGTTCTATCTTTACCAGATGTTATTGTGGGTGTAGCTAAATGCTGGTGTTCCTAGCTCCACCAGATGTTATTGTTCTATCTTTACCAGATGTTATTGTTCTATCTTTACCAGATGTTATTGCGGGTGTAGCTAAATGCTGGTGTTCCTAGCTCCAACAGTGCAGTAGTATGTAACAATTCATAACAATACACACAAATCTAAAAGTAAAATAATGGAATAAATAAATATATAAATATTAGGACGAGCAATGTCGGAGTGGCATTTGAGTAAACTACAGTAGAATAGAATACAGTATGTACATATGAGATGAGTAAAGCAGTATGTAAACATTATTAAAGTGACCAGTGATTCCATGTCTATGTATATAGGGCAGCAGCCTCTAAGGTGCAGGGTTGAGTAACCGGGTGGTAGCCGGCAAGTGATGGCTATTTAACAGTCTGACGGCCTTGAGATATAAGCTGTTTTTCAGTCTCTCAGTCCAAGTTCTGGATGATATAGGGGTGAACAGGCCTTGGCTCGGGTGGTTGGTGTCCTTTATGATCTTTTTGGCCTTCCTGTGACATCGGGGGCTGTAGGTGTCCTGGAGGGCAGGCAGCGTGCCCCCGGTGAAGCGTTGGCCAGACCGCACCATCCTCTGGAGAGCCCTGCTGTTGCGGGCTGTGCAGTTGCCGGTGATACAGTCTGTAAAAGTTAGTGAAGTTCTTACGGGCCAAGCCGAATTTCTTCAGCATCCTAAGGTTGAAGAGGCTCTGTTGCGCCTTCTTCACTACACTGTCTGTGTGGATGGACCATTTCAGATTGTTATTGATGTGTACGCCAAGGAACTTGAAGCTTTCCACTTTCTCCACTGTGGTCCCGTCGATGTGGAAAGGGGCGTGCTCCCTCTGCTGTTTCCTGAAGTCCACGATCAGCTCCTTCATTTTGTTGACATTGAGGGAGAGGTTATTTTCCTGGCACCACTCCGCCAGGGCCCTCACCTCCTCCCTGTAGGCTGTCTCGTCATTGTTGGTAATCAGGCCTAATACTGTTGTGTCGTCTGCAAACTTGATGATTGAGTTGGAGGCGTGCGTGGCCATGCAGTAATGGGTGATCAGGGAGTACAGGAAGGGGCTGAGCACGCACCCTTGTAGGGCCCCAGTGTTGAGGATCAGCGAAGAGGAGATGTTGTTTCCTACCTTCATCACCTGCGGGCAGCCCGTCAAGAAGTCCAGAACCCAGTTGCACAGGGCAGGGTTCAGACCCAGGTCCCCCGAGCTTAATGATGAGCTTGGAGGATACTATGGTGTTGAAGGCTGAGCTATAGTCAATGAACAGCATTCTGACGTAGGTATTCCTCTTGTCCAGATGGGATGGGGCAGTGTGCAGTGTGATGGCGATTGTATCGTCTGTGGATCTATTGGGGCGTAAGCAAATTGAAGTGGGTCTAGGGTGTCAGGTAAGGTAGAGGTGATATGAGCAAGTGGGGACAGCAGACTGGGATAGGGAGAGATTGAGTATGTCCGTAAACACTCCAGCCAGCTGGTCTGCGCATGCTCTGAGGACACGGTTAGGGATGCTGTCTGGGCCGGCAGCCTTGCGAGGGTTAACACGCTTAAATGTCTTACCCACAGTCCTTGAGAGCGGGCCACGTCGGTGGCACTGTGTTATCCTCAAAGCGGGCGAAGAAGGTGTTTAGCTTGTCCGGGAGCAAGACGTCAGTGTCCGAGACGTGGCTGGTTTTCCCTTTGTAATCCTGCCACATACGTCTCTTGTCTGAGTTGTTGAATTGTGACTCCACTTTGTCTCTGTACTGACGTTTTGCCTGTTTGATTGCCTTATGGAGGGAATAACTCCACTGTTTGTATTCGACCATATTCCCAGTCACCTAGCCATGGTTAAATGCTGTGGTTCGTGCATTTTTGCTTTCAGTTTTGCATGAATGCTGCCATCTATCCACGGTTTCTGGTTTGGGTAGGTTTTAATAGTCACCATGGGAACAACATCCCCTATACACTTCCTGATAAACTCAGCCACCGTGTCCGTGTATACGTCAATGTTATTCTCAGAGGCTACCAGCAACATATCCCAGTCCGCGTGATCAAAACAATCTTGAAGCATGGATTCCGATTGGTCAGACCAGCGTTGAATAGACCTTAGCGCGGGTACTTCCTGTTTGAGTTTCTGCCTATAGGAAGGGAGGAGCAAAATGGCGTTGTGATCTGATTTGCCAAAGGGAGGTCAGGGGAGGGCCTTGTAGGCACCTCGAAAAGGCGAGTAGCAGTGATCTAGTGTTTTTCCTAGGCGAGTACTACAGTCAATGTGTTGATAGAACTTCAGTAGCGTTTTCCTCAAATTTGCTTTGTTAAAATCCCCAGCTACAATAAATGTGGCCTCAGGATATGTGGTTTCCAGTTTGCACAAAGTCCAGTGTAGTTCCTTGAGGGTCGTTGTGGTATCGGCTTGAGGGGGAATATACACGGCTGTGACTATAACCGAAGAGAATTCTCTTGGTTGTCATATTGACCATCTATAATGATCCTTTCCCTTTCAGGCTCAAGATCCATCCTCTCCAACCAGGAGAGGAGGGAAACCATCCAAGGTAGGCAGAGGAAACTGCAGTCCTATTGTCTTCTTAAACTCTTAGAGTTGGCATGGCAAGGTGCAAGGTGTGTTTTACAAGGATTGTTTGTTTGGCTTGCAGTTAACGGTGTGTTGTTGTGGATGTTGTTCTTGTTGTTGCTGTTGTTGTTGTTCAGGGGATAACAATATAACCATAACAATACAAACATTGACAAATATGGATATGTCTGCTTTCACTGAGGACTGTGACTTATGGCACTGATTGTTTTGGAGTTCAGAAAACACATTGTTCTGAAGTGAAGCTAACAAAATGCTTGGGAGTTCAGCTAACAGAATGGGCGGCAGGTAGCCTAGCGGTTAAGGGCCAGTAACCTAAAGGTTGCTGGTTCAAATCCCCTAGGTGAAAAATCTGTCGGTGGCCTTGATTGCTCCTGTAAGTCGCTCTGGATAAGAGCGTCTGCTAAATGACTAAAATGTAGAGTGCAACTTGGTTTGTGGAAGGCTGTTTTCAAACTGACCAATGTAAGGCTCAAATCCCTTCAAGCATGGCTGTCCTCTCTGCGCATGGTTTTCTTTGGATTGGTTCTTCCCTCAATGGAGACAATGATGAAAATATCCCCCTTTTGCTTTCCATCTAAGATGGCGGAGGATAGCCAACAAAGGAAAGACAGTCTTCTTCAACCTGGTCCATCCAGACCTCACCCAGAGGCAGGACCCACTGTGAGAACATCCACCCAGCCCTCCATCGCCTCTCTCACTCTTCCTTCCAAAGAGGCATTGTCAGCATTGTACCAACAGCGACAGAAAGTTGAGCTGCGGAGGCTCCTGAAGCACACCCACCCGGAGCTGAGGAACCTGGAAAGCCTGGATGGGGTGGTGGATCAGGAGCTGGCTGAGGTGCTGCGTTTAGAAACCCAGCTGATAGCTGGCGAGACCGGATACGAGGGAGAGGTCCTGTCCAGGCGGTGGATATTTGAGAACAGTGTACAGAGAAATACTGTGGATCCCCACACTTCTAAAATGCACATGGCGGATGGGGCCGGGGTTGGAGTTGCGGTTGGGGTTGGGGCTGGAGTTGGGGCTGGGGTTTGGGGAGATGTGAAGAGAACATCAGCCTTGTTTGAGAAACCATGGTATAACCAGAACCTTCAGGAGGAGAGGGTTAAGGGAACCACGGACCAGGTGGAGAGGACTGATGCTGCTCATGGGGAACTTACTGAGTGTGAGGAGGAATTGGTTAGGATGGAAGTCCAGTCTGCTAGGAGGATGTTTGAGAGCCAGCAGGTCGACACCCTGAGGGCCAGCCAGGAGAACATGGCCCTAAACAAGGTTATCGTGTCAGAGGACGAGAGGGGAGCTGTTCAGAAGAGAAAACAAGCATTTGAGGCAAGAAGCAGTAAGACAGTTCAGCGAGAGATCAAAAGCCACATTTGTTTTAAAAATCTTGATGTGAGTTCTCAGTCTGAGGGAGAAGCTCTGGGTGTCGGTGTTAATAGTGCAGATACTGAGCCTGAGGTTGGCAAAGTCCAGCCACAGCATGAAGGGGTCTCCACAGTCAAACAGGTCTTTGAGAGAAAGTCACAGTGTGCTTCAAACGCAGATGTTGACGTTGAAACTAGTCCAAGAAGTCCAAAGTATCAGTGTACTTCTCTACTTGAAAACAGAGCAATAAACAAAACTGGAAAACCATCACATCTGCAGGAACCAAAGCCCCAAAACACCAGTTCACTCCCAGGCAACCTAGCTCCAGACAGAAGGGACCAGGAGGACATGTTAGAGTTAGCGGCTAATGTCAGGAACAGAGCTCAGCTGTTTGAGTCCACTCTGTTTGACTTGATCAACCACCAGAACAGAGAGGAGATGGAGACGGTGGCAGAGAGCATCAACGAGATACTGAACACTCTCTGTCACTTCAATGCCATCCACTCCCACGGATCCATCATCAAGGCTAGCGAGACAGGAAGTGGTCAGAAGGCTAGGTACAGGCTGACCCCCGGTCTGAGACCAGAGATAGAACAGGAAAATGTGGCTGAGGGCGGGGTTAGGAACTTTATTCTCCAGCTGTTACCCCGGGCAACCCTTAAGCCTCAGGTAGTTTATCTGAAGGAGGATGCGAAGGGGAACGTGGAGGTTACCATGGTGATAGTACCTTTCCATCAGGTACGTCTGGCTTCAAACCAAGACAAAGAGTTCAGAACAGCTAACATTGTCCAGCTCATCGAGGACATCCTCAGCCAGGACAGCTCTCTGAGGAAAGGAGTAGTTATACAGGAGGATGGTCAGGGACGGGCTGAGGTCACCGTTTACTCCTTGTACACCCATTCTGAAGGAGAGGTGGAGAGGTACTATCCCCCGCAGGAACAGAGGACGGAGATGAACGTCCTAGACATTGCTGCAGGTGACAAGATTAAAACAGAGACTGGTGAAGTAAGGAGAGGCGATGTGAAGTCAACCATCAGCTCTCTCTTGGCCACCAGTCAGGACCACTCAGCCCCAGCCTCTTACAAACCTGAGGTCAATGTCATGGGGAATGTCAAGTTATTCAGGAGCTGCATTGAAAAGGGAGATCTGGAGTATCTGAAAACCCTGCAGGGCCAGCCAGAGGAGGAGAAGGAACTCCCAAACCAGACTGACACTGTGACGGGTGTCTCCACGGAGCCAAAGACACATCATCAACAACAACAACCAGAGGATCAGGTGGAACAGAATGATCCAGATATAGTCCCAGTGGATGTGAAGAAACTGAAGAACATCTTCTTAGCCAGCCAGAGCTGTGGCCAACAGAAAGAGACTAAGGCAGAGAAGACCTCTAAGGAGAAGACCTCTAAAACAATAGTCCAGGTCCAGCACACCTCTGTGGAGAAGAAAGATACGTGCTCTGATTCTGTTATAAAGACCTCCACATCCCACTCATCCACAGAGCAGCAAAAGGAGGAGAAGGAGGAGGTAGTGAGAGGTAATGTACAGGCAGCGCTCCATTCTCTGGAGAAGACTAGTGGCGTTAATGTCAGCCAAGGAGACTTCAAGGCTGCCATGATCTACAGCAACTCTGGGAAATCTCAGAAAGGAAGCCATAAGAAGAAGCCTGATGTGAGGTATGCTCCCCAACACAGTGAAGTAAAGACTGGGTCTCTGACTGAAGCTCAACCAGCCCCTTCAGTAGCGTTGAGTGAAGGACAAGCCATCTCTTTGAAGAGCAGTGACACTGTAGTAGAGGTCCAGCAGACCTCTGTGCAGAAGGAAGAGACAAGCTGTGATGTTGTTATAAAGACCTCCACATCCCACTCCTCTATCACCTCAGAACAGGTACCAGCACCCTGCGGCCGCAAGACCGAAGAGGCTAGCTGTGCTGCTACGGCTTCTGAAGAACTACAAAACCCAGAAGCCTGGAGAGTGGAGGTCCAAGAGGGCACTGAGGTGGTCCAGAGAGGACACTTAAAAGCTGCCATTAAGTCTTTACAGAGTGCTACAACAGAGGAGGAGGAGGAAGAGGAGAAGGAGGAGGTAGTGAGAGGTAATATAAAGGCAGCGCTCCATTCTCTGGAGAAGACTAGCGGAGTTAACGTCAACCAAGGAGACTTCAAAGCTGCCATGATATACAGGAACTCTGGGAAATCTAAATTTCAAAGCCATAAGAAGAAGCCTGATGTGAGGTATGCTCCCCAACACAGTGAAGTAAAGACTGGGTCTCTGACTGAAGCTCAACCAGCCCCTTCAGTAGCGTTGAGTGAAGGAGAACAGGTGGCCACCAAGGATCTGAGAGTAGCAACTGCAAAAAACAACAGCCCAGACCAAACCACAAATACACCAGCTACAGACTCCACTTTGAAACACGAATCTCAGACTGGCTCTCTCTCTCTCTCTCTCTCTCCTCTCTCCCTCTCTCTAGCTCCCTCAAAGAAAAAGAAAAGACTTGTTGGCCCAAAACCAGGTCTTCTGCCAAAGCCAGCGGTTCCTCCTAAACCAGGTCAGATGACAGGAAGCACAGCTAGTCAGTCAACAGAGACTGAGGTACATATCACTGACAGCCAGACCATTTCTATAAGAACTACTAGTAGTATTTCTAGTATTTCTAGTACTACTAGTAGTCAACTGAAAGAGTCAACTGAAAGTCAACTAAAAGAGTCAACCAAAACTCAATCAAAGGAATCAACTAAAACTCAATCAAAAGAAGAGCAACCTCCGCGACCATTCACAATCAAACCAATGTCCTATGCAGATGCCCTTTGCAGAGGCTTACAACAGACTGACAGTGTTACAGAGGCACAACAGAGTAGGTACGTATCTGAGAGGCCAGCTGGGAGCTCAGTAGGAACCGCTGATACAGGGGCTGCCGAGGCCAACCAACACACTGGTGATGCAACCCAGCTCAATGAGGAAATGACATTAAACCAGGAAGGTCAAGGGTCTGAGGTCATCCCTCAGAGACAGAGTAGCTCTAACTCTGTACCAGTGGAGGAGTGCAACACTAAGTCACCACAGGAGAGGACTACTACAGAGCAGAGCCAGGGAGCAGGACCCAAGGGGGCCCCAGAGGACCAAGAGGAGAAGGTCAATGAAGCACTTCAAAGCTTTGGAGGGAAGAAGGGGGCAGGAGAGGAGAAGAGGGCTGGAGGGGAGAAGGGGGCTGGAGTGGAGAAGGGGGCTGGAGGGGGGAAGGGGGCTGGAGGGGAAAAGGGGGCTGGAGGACAGAAGGGGGCTGGAGGGGAGAGTAAAGCCCCTGTGAAACCTAAACGAGTTAAGATGACCCAGAGTGACGAGAACCAGAAACACACTTCTGAGATGAACACCTCCACTTCTCTCACAGTTACACATACTGCTGTGGGACAGCAAGCCAGTGACTCTTCTCAGCCTTATCCATGCAGTAAACCACAGAACAACTCTAATAACGACATCCAGGAAGAAGAGAAGGAAAACACAGTGGCAATGAGGGAGAAGAAAGCGGATATGAAAGCAGAGACGGAGGACGAGCGTGGCCAGAGGCTGTCGGTCCACATGGATAAGATCATGAGGGGTAATGTGACCATGGCAATGGAGATCTTCGACAACCTGAGGAAGCAGGAGGAGCTGAAGGAGATCTTGACCTGGGTGGAGGAGGTGGGGAAGGACACCAGCCAGGTGGACGTCAGGGCCCTCAGGAACATCTTTGAGAATGTACCTGACTGGGTCGTTGCCCCGAGAGTCAAGAGTCAACGTAAACAACAACAACAGACCAAGGTGGAACAGAAGGCTGAGATCTCAGAAGTGAAGAGATCAGAGACGCCGAAAGACGATACCGAGACCTCAATGTCCTCCATGGCTCTTGTGTTCGGAAATCTAGAGAGAGCAAGTGAGGAGATCATGAATCTGAAGGAGCAGACGTTAGCCAGACTGATAGACATAGAAGAGGCCATTAAGAAGGCTTTGTACTCTGTGTCCACTCTGAAGTCAGACTCCGACATCGCTGGTCTGTCTGGCCTGTTTAAGGAGACAGCAGCCCAGACTCAAGGCTCCAGCAGCAACATCAGCACTATCAGTACCGGCTCCAGCAGCAACATCAGCACTATCAGTACCGGCTCCAGCAGCAACATCAGCACTATCAGTACCGGCTCCAGCAGCAACATCAGCACTATCAGTACCGGCTCCAGCAGCAACATCAGCGCTATCAGTACCGGCTCCACCAGCAACATCAGCACTATCAGTACCGGCTCCAGCAGCAACATCAGCGCTATCAGTACCGGCTCCAGCAGCAGAGCTAAGACGGCCCAGGGAAAGGACAGCCCTACCACTAAGACACAGAGAGACCCAGGTCTGCCAGTGATACCGGAGGCTGATCAGGGACCAGGGCTGAAGGAGCCTGTCATTAAGTCCCGGAGCAGTCCTCCATCCTCCCCCTCCTTCATCTCCATCCAGTCTGCAGCCAGGCAGGAGTCAGAAGACAGACAACAGGAGTCTGCAGACAGACAGAAGGGTTCTGCAGCCAGACAAAAGACAGAGTCCTCCCTGCAGCGTCCACTGTGCTCAGCCTGTCAGCTCAGCCCAAAGTGTTGCCCTTCCGGTAGCCCCTGTAACAGAAGCCCTCTCAATCAGAAAGGTCAGGTCAGCGTACTCGAGGTGAAGACAGCCCCAGAGGGGAGTAGGGGTCGTTGGCACTAAAGACAGAGAATGACAACTATGAGAACACAGTAGAGTTTGTCAACCAGGTCTACTCCACTAAGACCTCCACTGTGGTGGCCAGTCAGCCAGACACCAGCACCTCTTCTAGGGGTCAGGTAGTGACCACCCGTCCAACCAGGTATGGGGTAGTCACATACCCAGAGGTCAAAGTCATCTTGCCTATCAACAAACCTTCAGCGCCTTTTTAAAAATGGCGCTTGCGACGGCAAGGGTATTGCGTTCGATTTCCGCTGGGGCCACCCATACAAAAATGTATGCACTCATGATTGTAAGTCGCTTTGGCTAAATGGCATATCTTATAAACTGTTTTATTGAATGAGAAAAGATGCTTGAGGTTTGAAAAAAATTACAGTAAGGGAGACAAGCTATTTTTCCCCCTCAGGAAATGTTATATTTTATAACAACTGCTTCATAATCAGTGAGTAGTCTTCTGATGGTATTGAGAGAGCAAATTTGTTTAATCGAAACGCATTATAATATTATTACTACCTTTTTTGTTCTATTCTGAATTGAATTTGATGTGTTTAATATTGATTCTTTAAAGTGTGTGATTTCATTAAACATTTGTTTTCTTACTTTTTGGATAGAATTGTAATAAAATGTTGTTGGTATGTTCTCTTGTTCCTCTTTGTCTATCATTATATTATCAACAACTAACTGGATCAACACACACATTATTTATTATCTGTCCTTATTATCAACAACTAACTGGATCAACACACACACACACAGCAGACCTCCCTGAGGAGTTGTTCTTGCCAAAGCTACAACTTCGCAACAAGAGTCAGATTTCTTTCTTTCCTCTTTCCAAATATAACAAAAACATGAGATGAAATTCATAGCCATTCATTGTTTTCAGTCATTAAACACGAGCCAGCTAGCAGCTAGTCCACATTGCAGCTGTTTTCCATGTAATAGCTTGTATCTAGGGTTCCAAAATTACGGTAACTTTCCCAAAATTCCCTAGTTTTCCAGAAATCCTGGTTGCAGGATTCTAGATCTCTCTGCTTATTCGCTCACGATTCCTTGAATCTTCCAACCAGGATTTCAGGAAAAACCTGAGAATTTTGGGAAAGTTACTGGAATTTTGCAGCCCATATTCTTACCAGGTTGGAAGATTCATCATCACTGTCCCACCAGTCCTTGCCCTCTAAACAGGACATGTGTTCATCCTGCCTGAAGCCAGTTTATCCCATGGAGAAAATTATGGCAGATAAATTCATATTTCATTTTTACATTTTAGTCATTTAGCAGACCCTCTTATCCAGAGCGACTTACAGTTAGTGAGTGCATACATTTTTCATACTGAACTGTTTCTGCTGTAAGCACTGTCAGAAATAGCTCATGTGAGACAATGAGATCTGCTCAACAGTGTTAACCAATCAAAGTCATCGATGATTCATTAATTATTCACAGAATCCTTGGTGAATGTAAATTCACCCACAGTCACTTGTCAATTGGGAATCAAACTCTTATTAAAATTATGTTTATTACATGTACCATAAAACTTTAAACGCAGAGTCCCTTTTAATAGCCGGGCAACGGGACACATTTCAGCAAATAAACACCTGTTTCAAATAAACACCGGATCTAAATACATTGTTTACGAGGTTACCATGAATTACCATGAATTACCATGAATTACTTACGTGGTTTAATGTTTGATTTGTTACATTTAATAATTTGGTAATGACTCGAAAAAATTATGGTAATCATCACTTTTTATTGCCAGTACGAAACCGCTAGTTAATAGCTGAGAACTGCTAGCTACCTGGCTGCTAACAGCTGAGAACTGCTAGCTAATTGGCTGCTAACAGCTGAGAACTGCTAGCTACCTGGCTGCTAACAGCTGAGAACTGCTAGCTAACTGGCTGCTAACAGCTGAGAACTGCTAGCTACCTGGCTGCTAACAGCTGAGAACTGCTAGCTAATTGGCTGCTAACAGCTGAGAACTGCTAGCTACCTGGCTGCTAACAGCTGAGAACTGCTAGCTACCTGGTTGCTAACAGCTGAGAACTGCTAGCTACCTGGCTGCTAACAGCTGAGAACTGCTAGCTACCTGGTTGCTAACAGCTGAGAACTGCTAGCTACCTGGTTGCTAACAGCTGAGAACTGCTAGCTACCTGGCTGCTAACAGCTGAGAACTGCTAGCTAACTGGCTGCTAACAGCTGAGAACTGCTAGCTACCTGGTTGCTAACAGCTGAGAACTGCTAGCTACCTGGCTGCTAACAGCTGAGAACTGCTAGCTACCTGGTTGCTAACAGCTGAGAACTGCTAGCTAACTGGCTGCTAACAGCTGAGAACTGCTAGCTACCTGGCTGCTAACAGCTGAGAACTGCTAGCTAACTGGCTGCTAACAGCTGAGAACTGCTAGCTAACTGGTTGCTAACAGCTGAGAACTGCTAGCTAACTGGCTGCTGACAGCTGAGAACTGCTAGCTAGCTGGCTGCTAACAGCTGAGAACTGCTAGCTAACTGGTTGCTAAAAGCTGAGAACTGCTAGCTAACTGGCTGCTAACAGCTGAGAACTGCTAGCTAGCTGGCTGCTAACAGCTGAGAACTGCTAGCTAACAGGTTGCTAACAGTTGAGAACTGCTATCAGAATACGGACGATCGCCCTTTAGTGGTGAAGGTAGGAACTGCCGAAAATGCACAGTCAGAGGAGAATAATTATTCTGTCAAGGAAAATATTTTTTTACGAAATAGAGGCATATTAAGACAAAATAAACGTGACACAAACCACGTTTCAATCAACCCATTTCATGCAGATGAATTACCTGACTTATGAAAAAAGTCACGACCAGGCTGATGGAAACATGCCGACAGACAATTTGTTCGTTCGACATGGTGGGATCTTTTTGTGTCTGTTAAATTAATTATGCGAGAAATTGGGGTGGAAATGTCTTTATGTGCAAATGTTGATATAATAACCATAATATCGAAGTAAATGTGGATTTTATTAGGCTACAAATAATATTGCTCTTATCCGTAATAATCTCATAATGTAGGTTGCCTACCCGCACTGTGTGTGTGATCTGTTGGCTAGAGCGCATGTGCCAAGACCTGAGTGGGCACATTTGCTATATAACGCAACAGGTTGTGACAAAACCATCAGTAGAGTTGAAAATGTGATGGAAACCCATTTTACTTGTATTTTTCATCTGTTATTCAACAGCAAAAGTTATTTTTATGTGCGCTACGTCGTCACGCACACCCTTTTATCCGCAAAAAATCAGTTTGATGGAAACACATCTCTGGTGGGAAAATGTGCTTATTGTTTTATGCAGATATTAGAATATTTGCATGAAAATCTGTCTCCAAATGAAACCTAGTGTGTAAATGACAACACGGAGCAGGAAATGAAGACATTTATTAAAATGCTGGACATGAACGCTGGAATTAAACAATTAACTATGCAAATGATCAAAAGGTGTGTGCATTAAGGAAATAGACGCAGTGTGTCTGTCTGCGTGTTGTAGCATGAGCAGCTATGCTCCGCTGCACGGCCAGTTCTAGTATGTATTCCACAACCAGCAGCTGTTCAGGAGGAAAGAGAACTATGACAAGGGCTTTGGCCACAACCAACACGAAGACCGCTGGCTGCAGAGAACCAATGAGACGCCGGGGGTCTAACGGCACCAACGTCATATGGAGTTTAGTGACCACACAGACACATGCATATATGAAGTGTTTTTATGGCGTTTTCATTTCATGAAGGTAAGGTAGCAACTGTATAAAGTCTGGACAATTGTGTTTTTATGGAAAACTAGTAAAAGTGTGATGTGTTGTGTGTTCTCAGCTGACGTGAAGGTGACCATGACAACACTGGATCACATCTTTTGGAGTCACCTGGGTTATGTACTCCTTGTACATACTGTATACACTCGTGTTTAAGTCACTTGACAATAATCAGCATCAGATTTCACTTTATAGAAGCAATTACAGACAAATATTATGAATGATTACTGAGACACAAACTGATGATCCCAAACAGGATTCTCATTTCATCTTTTCCATATCAGCAAAATTATTCTTATTTCATATTTTCTATATGAGCAGAATGATTGTGATTTCATCTTTTCTATATCAAATCAAAAGTTGATTGGTCAGATAACACAGTTATGCAGATGTTATCGCAGATGCAGTGAAATGCTTATGCATCTACTGTAACTCCAACAGTCTACTGTAGCTCCAACAGTCTACTGTAACTCCAACAGTCTACTGTAGCTCCAACAGTCTACTGTAACTCCAACAGTCTACTGTAGCTCCAACAGTCTCCTGTAACTCCAACAGTCTTCTGTAACTCCAACAGTCTACTGTAACTCCAACAGTCTACTGTAGCTCCAACAGTCTGCTGTAACTCCAACAGTCTACTGTAACTCCAACAGTTCTACTGTAGCTCCAACAGTCTACTGTAGCTCCAACAGTCTACTGTAGCTCCAACAGTCTACTGTAGCTCCAACAGTCTACTGTAACTCCAACAGTCTACTGTAACTCCAACAGTCTACTGTAGCTCCAACAGTCTACTGTAGCTCCAACAGTCTCCTGTAACTCCAACAGTCTTCTGTAACTCCAACAGTCTACTGTAACTCCAACAGTCTACAGTAACTCCAACAGTCTACTGTAACTCCAACAGTCTACTGTAGCTCCAACAGTCTGCTGTAACTCCAACAGTCTACTGTAACTCCAACAGTCTACTGTAGCTCCAACAGTCTACTGTAACTCCAACAGTCTACTGTAACTCCAACAGTCTACTGTAGCTCCAACAGTCTACTGTAACTCCAACAGTCTACTGTAGCTCCAACAGTCTACTGTAACTCCAACAGTCTACTGTAACTCCAACAGTCTACTGTAACTCCAACAGTCTACTGTAGCTCCAACAGTCTACTGTAGCTCCAACAGTCTACTGTAGCTCCAACAGTCTACTGTAACTCCAACAGTCTACTGTAGCTCCAACAGTCTACTGTAACTCCAACAGTCTACTGTAGCTCCAACAGTCTACTGTAGCTCCAACAGTCTACTGTAACTCCAACAGTCTACTGTAACTCCAACAGTCTACAGTCTGCTGTAACTCCAACAGTCTACTGTAGCTCCAACAGTCTAATGTAGCTCCAACAGTCTACTGTAGCTCCAACAATGCAGCAATATCTAGCAATACAATAACAATACACATATATTCCAAACGTAAAAAAATTAACTAAATGTATGTGGAACTGAAGCAGTGATTTATACAAACATATTGTATTATGTGTATTTTTATTTGATAAATGTTCACCTATATCAAAATGTTTTTTTGTGATAAACAATACATTGTAATTTTATCATTGAATTTATAAAACATCTATAAAAGTAGTTTTGTTTACAAAATGTCTCTCAAACAATGTAGTTTGAGATCTGAATAACAATCAAATGTTTTGATTGGTCATTTAGTATATCTACTTGATATTGATCCATTATCAAGACAACCACATACATTATGTAAAGCTCCAGGTCATATAAAACAGTGATAATCATTTACATTTTTGTGATCATCGTTTCTTCTGTCTTATCCATCTTTAAATGACTGAGTCCATTTTCAAGATTCAACTTATCAGGAGTTCTACAATCAAAAACAGAAGTAAGCAAAAACAGAAGTAAGCAATCTACTAGAAATACACCATTTTAAATACTTTATTACCCTCCCTCCAGAATGATACTCACACTGTGTCCTCCTGTGGTTCAGTGTGGTCTTGTAGCTCAGTGTTGAGTGTCTCAGGCAGCAGAAAGCAGAGGCCTCCCCCCAGGAAGGGCAGGATACCATAGATCAACATAGGGATGGCATAGTGGTACATCTCCAGAAGTCTAATCAGTGGGGCAAGGATGCCAGCCACACGGGCAGACATGGAGTTCAGACCCACTCCGTTCTGTCTGCAGGAGAACACACAGATCAAGGAAGTTTAGCTTCCAACTATTGCATACTGCCAAACACAATGCACCCAGACTCTAAACCAGTCTATTATCCCAGACTGTAAACCAGTCTATTATCCCAGACTATAAACCAGTCTATTATCCCAGACTGTAAACCAGTCTGTTATCCCAGACTATAAACCAGTCTATTATCGCAGACTATAAACCAGTCTATTATCCCAGACTATAAACCAGTCTATTATCCCAGACTATAAACCAGTCTATTATCCCAGACTATAAACCAGTCTATTATCCCAGACTATAAACCAGTCTATTATCCCAGACTATAAACCAGTCTATTATCCCAGACTATAAACCAGTCTATTATCCCAGACTATAAACCAGTCTATTATCCCAGACTATAAACCAGTCTATTATCCCAGACTGTAACAACAACAGTTAGTGCTTGTAATATAATACACACAAAAGTTTAGTGTCCAGTTCAGTATCCAGCTATGCCCATGGTATCCAGCTATGCCCATGGTATCCAGCTATGCCCATGGTATCCAGCTATGCCCATGGTATCCAGCTATGCCCATGCTATCCAGCTATGCCCATGCTATCCAGCTATGCCCATGCTATCCAGCTATGCCCATGGTATCCAGCTATGCCCATGGTATCCAGCTATGCCCATGGTATCCAGCTATGCCCATGGTATCCAGCTATGCCCATGGTATCCAGCTATGCCCATGGTATCCAGCTATGCCCGTGGTATCCAGCTATGCCCATGGTATCCAGCTATGCCCATGGTATCCAGCTATGCCCATGGTATCCAGCTATGCCCATGTTATCCAGCTATGCCCATGTTATCCAGCTATGCCCACGGTATCCAGCTATGCCCATGTTATCCAGCTATGCCCATGGAATCCAGCTATGCCCATGCTATCCAGCTATGCCCATGCTATCCAGCTATGCCCATGTTATCCAGCTATGCCCATGGTATCCAGCTATGCCCATGCCCATGGTATCCAGCAATGCCCATGGTATCCAGCTATGCCCATGGTATCCAGCTATGCCCATGGTATCCAGCTATGCCCATGTTATCCAGCTATGCCCATGGTATCCAGCTATGCCCATGGTATCCAGCTATGCCCATGGTATCCAGCTATGCCCATGTTATCCAGCTATGTGCCTTGTAGTGGCTGCAGCACCTTTTGTTACTTTATTCTACTGAATATAAAGTGAGACGCATGTAAGTATGTTGACACTTTTAGGCTTGTATCTGTGCGTATTCCAGACAGTGTGTTTTAGTAGTATGAACTTCTCACCTCACTACAGTGGGACTGAGCTCAGCTGTAATGAACATACCTCACTACAGTGGGACTGAGCTCAGCTGTAATGAACATACCTCACTACAGTGGGATAGAGCTCAGCTGTGTAAACATAGACGATGGTGAAGGAGGCAGCCAGGGCAAACTTCCCCAACACGGCTATGACTGTCGTCACTACCGGCAGGTCTGAGGGAGGAGAAACAATCAGACAGAGAATCTGTTAAACGTGTTGAATGACACAAAGTGTTAAAGGTGCTTAAGAATTAAAACTAGTGTCAAAAGTGTTTAAAAAATAACACTTAAAGCTAGACTCCATAATTGGTGAAACAGTCGTTTGGGATATTTACAACAAAGAAGTAAACAACAGTGTTTTTTATTTCCTCAGACATCACGATAAAACAGCAGAATATGTACTGCAGTTGTTTTACCGCGCTGTCGGACACTCCTCTACTCTGTTTATCAACAGAAGGGCGGAAGAGTGGTGCTATTTTAACAAATGCGGATTCGATCTTCAAGTGTTAAAACAACACAATAATGTAAAAAGTGTTCAAATAACAGCACAAAAGATCCACTTTCATAAAATATAAATTTTACCATCTGGAATAGCTAGAAGAACGAGACAGGCTGTGCCTCCAAAGAACAGGGCGGTGGCCTGACAGATCCTCCGTCCAAAGTGTTCGATGAGGGGCAGGGAGCCCAGCCGGGCGGGGAGCTCAGCCAAACCAAAGATCAACTGGGTCAGATATATGTCCAGACCAAAGTTACCCACGTTTAGACTCACCCCGTAGTACACCAGACTGGTTACAAACCTGACAGAGAGAGAGAGAGAGAGAGAGAGAGAGAGAGAGAGAGAGAGAGAGAGAGAGAGAGAGAGAGAGAGAGAGAGAGAGAGAGAGAGAGAGAGAGAGAGAGAGAGAGAAAGAGAGACCAAAAACGTAACTTGGCTATACTTAAACTCTTTAACATCATCCTCAGCTCTGGCATCTTCCCTAATATTTGGAACCAAGGACTGATCACCCCAATCCACAAAAGTGGAGACAGATTTGACCCCAATAACTACTGTGGGATATGCATCAACAGCAACCTTGGGAAAATCCTCTGCATTATCATTAACAGCAGACTGGTACATTTCCTCAGTGAAAACAATGTACTGAGCAAATGTCAAATTGGCTTTTTACCAAATTACCGTACGACAGACCACGTATTTACCCTGCATACCCTAATTGACAAACAAAACAAAACAAAGGTCTTCTCATGTTTTGTTGATTACAAAAAAGCTTTTGATTCAATTTAAAATCAAATCATATTTTATTTGTCACATGCGCCGAATACAACAGGTGTAGACTTACAGTGAAATGCTTCCTGACAAGCCCTTAACCAACAGTGCAGTTTTAAGAAAAAAATAGACAACTAAAAAAATTCAAAATAAAATAATTAAAGAGCAGCAGTACAATAACAGTAAGGAGGCTATATACAGGGGGTACCGGTACAGGATCAATGTGCGGGGGCACCGGTTAGTCGAGGTAATTGAGGTAATATGTACATGTAGGTAGAGTTAAAGTGACTATGCATAGATAATAAACAGAGAGTAGCAGCAGCGTAAAAATATGGGGTGGGGGTGCAAATAGTCCGGGTAGCCATGATTAGCTGTTCAGGAGTCTTATGGCTTGGGGGTAGAATCTGTGAAGAAGCCTTTTTGACCTAGACTTGGCGCTCTGGTACCGCTTGATTTGTGGTAGCAGAGAGAACAGTCTATGACTAGGGTGTCTGGAGTCTTTGACCATATTTAGGGCCTTCCTCTGACACCGCCTGGTACAGAGGTCCTGGATGGCAGGAAGCTTGGTCCCACTGATGTACTGGGCCGTACGCACTAACCTCTGTAGCGCCTTGCGGTCGGAGGCCGAGCAGTTGCCATACCAGGCAGTGATGCAACCAGTCAGGATGCTCTCAATGGTGCAGCTGTAGAAACTTTTGAGGATCTGAGGACCCATGCCAAATCTTTTCAGTCTCCTGAGGGGGAATAGGCTTTGTCGTGCCCTCTTCACGACTGTCTTGGTGTGTTTGGACCATGATAGTTTGTTGGTGATGTGGACACCAAGGAACTTGAAGCTCTCAACCTGCTCCACTACAGCCCCGTCGATGAAAATAGGGGCGTGCTAGGCCCTCTTTTTCCTGTAGTCCACAATCATCTCCATTGTCTTGAATTTGGCATGAGGGTCTGTTATACAAATTGATGGAAAGTGATGTTGGGGGAAAAACATACGACATTCTAAAATCAATGTACACAAACAACAAGTGTGAAGTTAAAATTGGCAAAAAACACATTTCTTCCACAAGCCGTTGGGTGAGACAGGGATGCACTTTGAGCCCCACCCTCTTCAACATACATTTCATTTGGAAAGTATTCAGACCCCTTGTCTTTTACAGCCTTATTCTAAAATGGATTAAATTGTTTTTTTCCACCTCACACAATAATGACAAAGCAAAAACTATTTTTTTGAAATTTTAGCAAATGTATTACAAATAAAAAAGTGTAATGTCACATTTACATAAGCATTCAGACCCTTTACTCCGTACTTTGTTGAAGCACCTTTGGCAGTAATTACAGCCTCAAGTCTTCTTGGGTATGATGCTACAAGCTTGGCACACCTGTATTTGGGGAGTTTCTCCCATTCTTCTCTGCAGATCCTCTCAAGCTCTGTCAGGTTGGATGGGGAGAGTCGCAGCACAGCTATTTTCAGGTCTCTCCAGAGATGTTCGATCGGGTTAAAGTCTGGGTTCTGGATTGTCCACTCAAGGTTATTCCGAGACTTGTCCCGAAGCCACCCCTGCGTTGTATTGGCTGTGTGCTTAAGGTCGTTGTCCTGTTGGAAGGTGAACCTTCACCCCAGTCTGAAGTCCTGAGCAGGTTTTCATCAAGGATCTCGCTGTACTTTGCTCCGTTCATCTTTCCCTCGATCCTGACTAGTCTCCCAGTCCCTGCAGCTGAAAAACATCCCCACAGCATGATGCTGCCACCACCATGCTTCACCGTAGGGATGGTGCCAGGTTTCCTCCAGACGTGACTCTTGGCATTCAGGCCAAAGAGTTCAATCTTGGTTTCAGTCTTTAGGTGCCTTTTGGCAACTCCAAGCGGGCTGTCATCTGCCTTTTACTGAGGAGTGGCTTCCGTCTGGCCACTCTACCATAAAGGCCTGATTGGTGGAGTGCTGCAGAGATGGTTGTCCTTCTGGAAGGTTCTCCCATCTCCACAGAGGAACTCTAGAGCTCTGTCAGAGTGACCATCAGGTTCTTGATCACCTCCCTGACCAAAGCCCTTCTCCTCCAATTGCTCAGTTTGGCCGGGCAGCCAGTTCTAGGAAGAGTCTTGGTGGTTCCAAACTTCTTCAATTTAAGAATGATGGAGACCACTGTGTTCTTGGAGGCCTTCAATGCTCAGACATTTTTTGGTACCCTTCCACAGATCTGTGCCTCGACACAATCCTGTCTCGGAGCTCTACGACGGACAATTCCTTCGACCTCATGGCTTGGTTTTTGCTCTGATATGCACTGTCAACTGTGGGATCTTATATAGACAGGTGTGTGCCTTTCCAAATCATGTCCAATCAATTGAATTTACCACAGGTGAACTCCAATCAAATGGTAGAAACATCTCTACTCTCTCCTCTTCCATCCTATCATCTCTTCCCTCTGCTCAATCCTTCTCCCTCCAATCTCCTGATTCTGCCTCCTCAACCCTCCTCTCCTCCCTTTCTGCATCCTTTGACTCTCTATGTCCCCTATCCTCCCGGCCGGCTCGGTCCTCTCCTCCAGCTCCGTGGCTTGATGACTCATTGCGAGCTCACAGAACAGAGCTCCGGGCAGCTGAGCGGAAATGGAAGAAAACTAGACTCCCTGCAGACCTGGCATCTTTTCACTCCCTCCTCTCTACATTTTCTTCATCTGTTTCTGCTGCTATGGCCACTTTCTACCACTCTAAATTCCAAGCATCCGCCTCTAACCCTAGGAAGCTCTTTGCCACATTCTCCTCCCTGCTGAATCCCCCCCCTCTGTGGATGACTTCGTCAACCATTTTGAGAAGAAGGTTGACGACATCCGATCCTCGTTTGTTAAGTCAAATGACACTGCTGGTCCTGCTCACACTGCCCTACCCTATGCTTTGACTTCTTTCTCCCCTCTCTCTCCAGATAAATCTTGCGACTTGTGACGGCAGGCCGCCCAACAACCTGCCCGCTTGACCCTATCCCCTCCTCTCTTCTCCAGACCATCTCCAGTGACCTTCTCCCTTACCTCACCTCGCTGATCAACTCATCCTTGACCGCTGGCTATGTCCCTTCCGTCTTCAAGAGAGCGAGAGTTGCACCCCTTCTCAAAAAACCAACACTTGATCCCTCCGATGTCAACAACTACAGACCAGTATCCCTTCTTTCTTTTCTCTCCAAAACTATTGAGCGTGCTGTCTTTAGCCAACTCTCTTGCTATCTCTCTCAGAATGACCTTCTTGATCCAAACCAGTCAGGTTTCAAGACTGGTCATTCAACTGAGACTGCTCTTCTCTGTGTCACAGAGGCTCTCCGCACTGCTAAAGCTAACTCTCTCTCCTCTGCTCTTGTCCTTCTAGACCTGTCTGCTGCCTTTGATACTGTGAACCATCAGATCCTCCTCTCCACCCTCTCCGAGCTGGGCATCTCCGGCGCGGCTCACTCTTGGATTGCGTCCTACCTGACCGGTCGCTCCTACCAAGTGGCGTGGCGAGAAGCTGTCTCCGCACCATGTGCTCTCACCACTGGTGTCCCCCAGGGCTCAGTTCTAGGCCCTCTCCTATTCTCGCTATACACCAAGTCACTTGCTCTGTCATATCCTCACATGGCCTCTCCTATCATTGCTACGCTGAAGACACACAACTAATCTTCTCCTTTCCCCCTTCTGATAACCAGGTGGCGAATCTTATCTCTGCATGTCTGGCATACATATCAGTATGGATGACGGATCACCACCTCAAGCTGAACCTCGGCAAGACGGAGCTGCTCTTCCTCCCGGGGAAGGACTGCCCGTTCCATGATCTCGCCATCACGGTTGAAAACTCCGTTGTGTCCTCCTCCCAGAGTGCGAAGAGCCTTGGCGTGACCCTGGACAACACCCTGTCGTTCTCCGCTAACATCAAGGCGGTGACCCGATCCTGTAGGTTCATGCTCTACAACATTCGGAGAGTACGACTCTGCCTTACACAGGAAGTGGCACAGGTCCTAATCCAGGCACTTGTCATCTCCCGTCTGGATTACTGCAACTCGCTGTTGGCCGGGCTCCCTGCCTGTGCCATTAAACCCCTACAACTCATCCAGAATGCTGCAGCCCGTCTGGTGTTCAACCTTCCCAAGTTCTCTCACGTCACCCCGCTCCTCCGCACACTCCACTGGCTTCCAGTTGAAGCTCGCATCTGCTACAAGACCATGGTGCTTGCCTACGGAGCTGTGAGGGGAACGGCACCTCTGTACCTTCAGGCTCTGATCAGTCCCTACACCCAAACGAGGGCACTGCGTTCATCCACCTCTGGCCTGCTGGCTCCCCTACCTCTGCGGAAGCATAGTTCCCGCTCAGCCCAGTCAAAACTGTTCGCTGCTCTGGCACCCCAATGGTGGAACAAGCTCCCTCACGACGCCAGGACAGCGGAGTCACTCACCACCTTCCGGAGACATTTGAAACTCCACCTCTTTAAGGAATACCTGGGATAGGATAAAGTAATCCTTCTACCCCCCCCTTTACTCCAACCCACCCCCCCCAAAAAAAAAAAAAAAAAACATTGTAAAGTGGTTATCCCACTGGCTATAAGGTGAATGCACCTATTTGTAAGCCGCTCTGGATAAGAGCGTCTGCTAAATGACGTAAATGTAAATGTAAATGAAACAGGATGCACCTGAGCTCAATTTTGAGTCTCATAGCAAAGGGTCTGAATACTTATGTAAATAAGATATTTCTGTTGTTGTTTTTTTACACATTTGCTGAAATTTCTAAAAACCTGTTTTTACAGGAGGGGGTCGCAGATCACTAGGTGTCATCCTTCGACAACCACATCCTCACTCACAGTCTGGACTTATCATCATCCTATTGGTGTCACCTGTGTCTACCTGTTCACCTGTGTATTTATGCCCTCACTTCCCTGTGTTCTCTTGCTCAGTTTTTTCTGCTAGTTCCTCTATGTCCAGCAGTACTACTCAGTGTCTGATCGGAGACCTATGAACAGGTACTTGAGAAGTGTTCTCCCTGTTTCGTTATTTGTTTCAGTCTTAGGAAGTATTTCGTATTTTGGCTGTCAGCCGGTTTTTGGAGACTTATTTGCTCCGCCTTTCTTTTATCGTCATAAGTCCGTTATTTTGTATTCTGGCTTCGGGAAAAGTAAAGATCCTTGTTTCACCATCTCTGCCTACTGTTGTGGGTTCGTTTCCCACGGGGGGCCAGTATGAAAAATAAAAAATAATGTATGCACTCACTAACTGTAAGTCGCTCTGGATAAGGGCGTCTGCTAAATGATGTAAAATGTAAAATGTACTGTATATCCTACACCACATCTGGGTCACACCTCACACCAACCCACACTGTATGCAGTATATCAACTAATTGGTGAGGGCACTAGAACAGTCTGCAGCACCCGGCCTCACCCTACTAGAATCTGAAGTCAAATGTCTTCTGTTTGCTGATGATCTGGTGCTTCTGTCACCAACCAAGGAGGGCCTACAGCAGCACCTAGATCTTCTGCACAGATTCTGTCAGACCTGGGCCCTGACAGTAAATCTCAGTAATACAAAAATAATAGTGTTGTAAAAAAGGTCCAGTTGCCAGGACCACAAATACAAATTCCATCTAGACACCGTTGCCCTAGAGCACACAAAAAACTATACATACCTCGGCCTAAACATCAGCGCCACAGGTAACTTCCACAAAGCTGTGAACGATCTGAGAGACAAGGCAAGAAGGGCCTTCTATGCCATCAACAGGAACATACAATTTGACATACCAATTAGGATCTGGCTAAAAATACTTGAAACAGTTATAGAACCCATTGCCCTTCATGGTTGTGAGGTCTGGGGTCCGCTCACCAACCAAGAATTCACAAAATGGAACAAACACCAAATTGAGACTGCATGCAGAATTCTGCAGAAATATCCTTTGTGTACACCGTAAAACACCAAATAGTGCATGCAGAGCAGAATTAGGCAGATACCCGCTAATTACCAAAATCCAGAAAACAGCCGTTAATTTCTACAACCACCTAAAAGGAAGCAATTTCCACATCTTCCACAACAAAGCCTTCACCTACAGAGAGATGAACTTGGAGAAGAGTCCCCTAAGCAAGCTGGTCCTGGGGCTTTGTTCACAAACAGACCCCACAGAGCCCCAGGACAGCAACACAATTAGACCCAACCAAATCATGATAAAACTAAAAGATCATTACTTGACACATTGGAAAGAATTAACAAAAAAACAGAGCAAACTAGAATGCTATTTGGCCCTAAACAGAGAGTACACAGTGGCAGAATACCTGACCACTGTGACTGACCCAAACTTAAGGAAAGCTTTGACTATGTACAGACTCAGTGACCATAACCTTACTATTGAGAGAGGCCGCCTTAGCCTGTCTTCTCTTGAGAGCCAGGTCTGCCTATGTGCACACTGCCCACAAAATGAGGTGGAAACTGATCAGACCGATGCTGGATCAATAATTTCCAGGCCCAGGGACATGTATTAGTCTGTGGGAACTTAAATGCCAGAACTGGACAAGAACCTGACACCCTCAGCACACAGGGGGACAAACACCTACCTGGAGGTGACAGCATTCCCTTCCCAATATGCCCGCCTAGGCACAACTACGACAACATAACCAACAAAAGCGGGTCACAACTCCTGCAGCTCTGTCGCACGCTGGGTATGTACATAGTCAATGGTAGGCTTCGAGGAGACTCCTACGGTAGGTACACCTATAGCTCATCTCTTGGCAGTAGTATTGTACTACTGAACTACTTTATCACTGACCTCAACCCAGAGTCTCTCAGAGCGTTCATAGTCATCCCACTGACACCCCTATGCGATCACAGCAAAATCAGTCTACTTGAACAGAGCAACACTCAATCATGAGGCATCAAAGCCAAAGGAACAGAATAATATTAAGAAATGCTATAGATGGAAGGAAAGTAGTGTTGAAACCTACCAAAAACAATTAGGCAACAACCAATTTAATTCCTTTTAGACAACTTCCTGGACAAAATGTTTCACTGTAATAGTGAAGGTGTAAACTTGGCAGTAGAAAACCTGAACAGTATATTTGACCTCTCAGCTTCCCTATCAAATCTAAAAATGTCAAGCAGAAAACCTAAAAAAATTAACAACAATGACAAATGGTTTGATGAAGAATGCAAAAACCTAAGAAAGAAATTGACAAACCTATCCAACCAAAAACATAGAGACCCAAAAAACCTGAGCCGACGCCTTCACTATGGAGAATCACTAAAACAATACAGAAATACACAATGGAAAAAGAAGGAACAGCACGTCAGAAATCAGCTCAATGTAATTGAAGAATCCATAGACTCTAAGCACTTCTGGGAAAATTGGAAAACACTAAACAAACAACAACACGAAGAGTTATCTATCCAAAACGGAGATGTGTGGATAAACCACTTCTCCAATCTTTTTGGCCCTATAACAAAGAACAAACGGCAAAAACATATACATGATCAAATACAAATCTTAGAATCAAGTATTAAAGAATACCAGAAACCACTGGATTCTCCAATTACATTGAATGAACTACAGGACAAAATACAAACCCTCCAACCCCAAAAGTCCTGTGGTGTTGATGGTATCCTAAATGAAATGATAAAATATACAAACCACCAATTCCAATTGGCTATCCTTAAACTCTTTAACATCATCCTTAGCTCTGGCATCTTCCCCAATATTTGGAACCAAGACTGATCAACCCAATCCACAAAAGTGGAAACAAATTTGACCCCAATAACTACCGTGGGATATGCGTCAACAGCAACCTTGGGAAAATCATTAACAGCAGACTCGTACATTTCCTCAGTGAAAACAATGTACTGAGCAAATGTCAAATTGGCTTTTTACCAAATTACCGTACGACAGACCACATATTCACCCTGCACACCCTAATTGACAAAGAAACTGTAGTGTATGAAGAATTATGACTTTGCTAATGTTTTCAAGTGGAACCTGAGAGGATGTTTATTCAGTTTTAGGAGGAGCCGTTTTAGAGGAACACCATAGAACAGAGGATGTCTGTTGTGTGGACTCTTGGGATTGGTCTGTAGGGAACACCCATATCAGATTACATAGCATATATACCACAGTAAAGACAAAAGAGGTCAGAATAATCATATTAGAGATGGGGCGATTATTCTCCGGGTATCTGCAGGTATCTGTAAATCGACGCTGTAACCCTTTGTTATGAATAAACCTTATGATAAAAATACAGCGTCAGCGGTTCCTCCTTGTCATCACAGCATAATTAGTAACGTTAACTCGACACTACAAAACAAACCAAAACAAAGGCAAAGTCTTCTCATTCTTTGTTGATATCCTATAGACACCCGACAAGGCCCAAATCCCCGTCATTCGCATAAGAAAGAGACGGAGATATCGTGGACGTAGGTCGGGGTGCTTGTAAGGATCCGACGGCGAGCGAGTAAACTGCCTCAATCCTATTAGCCAATGTTCAATCATTAGAAAATAAATTGGACGACCTAAGATTAAGGTTATCCTACCAACGGGACATTAAAAACTGTAATATCTTATGTTTCACCGAGTCGTGGCTGAACAACGACATGGATAACATACAGCTGGCGGGATATACGCTACATCGACAGGATAGAACGGCTGACTCCGGTAAGACAAGGGGTGGCGGTCTTTGTATGTTTGTAAACAACAGCTATTGCATAAAATCGATCATTTGTTTTGGTTCTGTCCATTTGTAGCTTGTTTTTGGACACAGGTCCAGGAATGGCTAAAGGATTGCAATATTTACCTGGAACTAACCTTGCAGATAGCATTACTGGGTGATCTGAAAAGTCATAGTCAATCGATCAATAACATAGTAATACTATTAGCAAAAATGTTTATTTTCAATTCACAATCTGTAGAAACAATGAGAATAGAAAGGTTCAGAACTTTTGTAAAACATCAAAGTACAGTTGAAAAATATATGGCAAATAGAAATCCAATATGGATGCTGTTAAGAGATAGATGGGAGGTGTTGAATGGAGCTGAAGGATGAAACTAATAACAACTAACAACTAACAACTAATAATAACAAGATAACTAATAATGTAGGCACGCTGTGTCCATAATAAGTATATGGGTTGTAGGTTGGGAGCTTTTGTGAAGGAGCACAGTTAGAAAGATATGGCATATAGAAGCAAACCGGATGGACATCATGAAAATGATCGGAGAGGTTGAGAGTAGAAGAAGTTCAGGAGAAAGAACAAACAAAATGTAATTACTGTAAAATTGACTGTGTCCATAAAATGTAGATAGTGGGTATGGGCTGGAAGTAGAGGCCTAGGCGTTGTTGTTCACTAGTTTACACCAAGTGGGGAAAGGGTGGTGGGGTTGGAAAGTAATAAAGGGGAATATATATATAAAAATATAGAACATGTGTATATATACTGAGATCATGTGACAGATCATGTGACACTTAGATTGCACACAGGTGGACTTTATTACACTAATTATGTGACTTCTGACGGTAATTGGTTGCACCAGATCTTATTTAGGGGCTTCATAGCAAAGGGGGTGAATACATATGCACAACTTTTCCGTTATTTATTTTTTAGAATTTTTTGAAATAAGTTATTTTTTTCATTTCACTTCACCAATTTGGACTATTTTGTGTATGTCCATTACATGAAATCCAAATCCAAATCCATTTAAATTACAGGTTGTAATGCAACAATATAGTAATAGGGGGATGAATACTTTTGCAAGGCACTGTATGTACTTATAGGTAGGGTTAAAGTGACCAGATAACAGGATAGATAATAGAGCAGTAGCAGCAGTATATGGGAAAGTTTGTGTGTGTGTGTGTGTGTGTGTGTGTGTGTGTGTGTGTGTGTGTGTGTGTGTGTGTGTGTGTCTGTGTGTTTGAGCGAGTGAGAGTGTGTGTGAGTGTGTGTGGCATCGGTATGCATGTGTGTGCATGTTATGTGTGGTGGGCGTATGTAGTGTGTGTGTGTGTGTGTGTGTGTGTGTGTGTGTGTGTGTGTGTGTGTGTGTTTGTGTGTTTGTGTGTGTGTATGGCTTGGGGGTAGCAGTTGTTCCGGGTCCTGTTGGTTCTAGACTTGCTTTGCGGTAGCAGAGTGACATTCTTTGGGCCTTCCTCTGACACCGCCTGGTATAGAGGTTCTGGATTGCATGGAGCTCGGCCCCAGTGATGTACTGGGCCGTACTCACCACCCTCTGTAGCGCATCGTCTAACGGTCAGGTGCCATGCACTTGCCGTACCAAGTGGTGATGCAGCCAGTCAAGATGATCTCAATGGTGCAGCTGTAGAACGTTTTGAGGATCTAAGGGCCCATGCCAAATCTTTTCAGCCTCCTGAGGGGGAAGAGGCAATGTCTGTGTGGGTGAGTGTGGACCATGTTGATTCCTTAGTGATGTCAACACCAAGGAATTTAAAGCTCTCAACCCACTCCACTACAGAAGTTGTGTCTGACCTCCTCCCTATAGGCTGTCTCATCGTCGTCGTGTCGTCAGCAAACTTAATGATGGTGTTGGAGTCGTGCACAGCCACGCATTGGTGGGTGAACAGGGAGTACAGAAGGGGACTAAGCACACACCCCTGAGGAGCCCCCGTGTTGATGGTCAACGTGGAGGATGTGTTGTCCAGGATCCAGTTGAAATAATGGCGCCGGAGGAGATGGCAATTTAATATGCTTCAATAGGGAATAGGGTGCAATTTCGTACGCGGTCTAATTGCAATTTCATGTATAGAATGGCGCCGGAGAAGATGGTTGCCGTTTTACGGCCCTCTAACCAATTGTACTATTATGTGTGTTTTTCAAGTTATTTGTAATTTATCTGTACATAATGTTTCTGCCACCGTCTCTTATGACCAAAAAGAGCATCTGGATATCAGGACAGCGATTACTCACCTCGTATTGGACAAATATTTTTTCTTCATCAAGTCAGACGCAAAGGATATTCTACAGACACCCAACACGGCCCAAATCCCCGTCATTCGCATGAGAAAGAGAAGGAGATATCGTGGGCGTAGGTCGGGGTGCCTTGTAAGGACTTGACAGCGAGCGAGTAAACTGCAGTGGGTAATCTGCCTCTACCATCAGTCCTATTAGCCAACATACAATCATTGGAAAACAAAATTGACGACCTACGATCACGGATATCCTATCAACTGGACATTAAAAACTGTAATATGTTATGTCTCACGAGTCGTGGCTGAGCGACGACATGGATAACATACAGCTGGGGGGATATATGCTACATCGGCAGGATAGTACGGCTGACTCCGGTAAGACAAGGGGTGGCGGTCTGTGTTTATTTGTAAACAACAGCTGGTGCACAAAATCAAATACTAAGGAAGTCTCGAGGTTTTGCTCGCCTGAGGTAGAGTATCTTATGATAAGCTGTAGACCACACTATTTACCAAGAGTGTTTTCATCTATATTTTTCGTAGCTGTCTATTTACGACCACAAACCGACGCTGGCACTAAGACCGCACTCAACGAGCTGTATAAAGCCATAAGCAAACAAGAAAACGCTCATCCAGAGGGCACGCTCCTAGTGGCCGGGGACTTTAATGCAGACAAACTTAAATCTGTTTTACCTAATTTCTACCAGCATGTTAAATGTGCAACAAGAGGAAAAAAAACTCTAGACCACCTTTACTCCAGACACAGAGACGCATACAAAGCTCTCCCTCCACTTGGCAAATATTGCCATAATTCTATCCTACTGATTACTACTTATAAGCAAAAACTAAAGCAGGAAGCACCAGTGACTCGGTTAATAAAAAAGTGGTCAGATGACACAGATGCTAAGCTACAGGACTGTTTTGCTAGCACAGACTGGAATATGTTCCGGGATTCTTCAGATAGCATTGAGGAGTACACCACATCAGTCACCGGCTTCATCAATAAGTGCATCGATGACGTCGTCCCCACAGTGACCGTACGTACATACCCCAACCAGAAACTATAGATTACAGGCAACATCCGCACTGAGCTAAAGGGTAGAGCTGCCACTTTCAAGGAGCGGGACTCTAACCCGGATGATAATAAGAAATCCCGCTATGCCCTCAGACAAACCATCAAACAGGCAAAGTGAGTAAGTAAGACCGATGTGAGTAAGACCTTTAAACAGGTCAACATTCACAAGGCCGCAGGGCCAGACGGATTACCAGGACGTGTACTCTAAGCATGCGCTGACCAACTGGCAAGTGTTTTCACGGACATTTTCAACCTGTCCATGGCCGAGTCTGTAATACCAACATGTTTCAAGCAGACCACCATAGTCCCTGTGCCCAAGAACACCAAGGTAACCTGCCTAAATGACTACCGACCCGTAGCACTCACGTCTGTAGCCATGAAGTGCTTTGAAAGGCTGGTCATGGCTCACATCAACACCATCATCCCAGAAACCCTAGACCCACTCCAATTTGCATACTGCCCCAACAGATCCACAGATGACGCAATCTCTATTGCACTCAACACTGCCCTTTCCCACCTGGACAAGAGGAACACCTACGTGAGAATGCTGTTCATTCACTCCAGCTCAGCGTTCAACACCATAGTGCCCTCAAAGCTCATCACTAAGCTAAGGACCCTGGGACTAAACACCTCCCTCTACAACTGGATCCTGGACTTCATGACGGGCCGACACCCAGGAGGTAAGGGTAGGCAACAACAAAACTGCCACGCTGATCCTCAACACGGGGGCCCCTCAGGGGTGCGTGCTTAGTCCCCTCCTGTACTCCCTGTTCACCCATGACTGCGTGGCCAAGCACGACTCCAACACCATCATTAAGTTTGCAGACAACACAATGGTGGTAGGCATGATCACCGACAACGATGAGACAGCCTATAGGGAGGAGGTCAGAGACCTGGCAGTGTGGTGCCAGAAAAACAACCTCTCCCTCAACATGATCAAAACAAAGGAGATGATCGTGGACTACAGGAAAAGGAGGGCCGAGCACGCCCCCATTCTCATTGACAGGGCTGTAGTGGAGCAGGTTGAGAGCATCAAGTTCCTTGGTGTCCACATCACCATCAAACTATCATGGTCCAAGCAATATTTTTCTTAAAACTGCATTGTTGGTTAAAGGCTTGTAAGTAAGCATTTCATGGTAAGGTCTACACCTGTTGTATTCGGAGCATGTGACAAATACATTTGATTTGATTAATATGTTTTATGGAAAAAGGTTTGGAAAGGTGTCTCCATAATGACAATCTAAATAGCTACAACTGGTAAAAAGTTGTCATGACGTGCGCACGTGCTTCTCTGTCTCCTCTCACCCATGTGACTCAGCTGCCTTCTTCAGCGCGCTCTTAACACCCTAACCCCTCAGGCTAGAAAGCTGCCTTCTTCAGCGCTCTCTTAACACCCTAACCCCTCAGGCTAGAAAGCTGCCTTCTTCAGCGCTCTCTTAACACCCTAACCCCTCAGGCTAGAAAGCTGCCTTCTTCAGCGCTCTCTTAACACCCTAACCCCTCAGGCTAGAAAGCTGCCTTCTTCAGCGCTCTCTTAACACCCCTAACCCCTCAGGCTAGAAAGCTGCCTTCTTCAGCGCTCTCTTAACACCCTAACCCCTCAGGCTAGAAAGCTGCCTTCTTCAGCGCTCTCTTAACACCCTAACCCCTCAGGCTAGAAAGCTGCCTTCTTCAGCGCTCTCTTAACACCCTAACCCCTCAGGCTAGAAAGCTGCCTTCTTCAGCGCTCTCTTAACACCCTAACCCCTCAGGCTAGAAAGCTGCCTTCTTCAGCGCTCTCTTAACACCCCTAACCCCTCAGGCTAGAAAGCTGCCTTCTTCAGCGCTCTCTTAACACCCCTAACCCCTCAGGCTAGAAAGCTGCCTTCTTCAGCGCTCTCTTAACACCCCTAACCCCTCAGGCTAGAAAGCTGCCTTCTTCAGCGCTCTCTTAACACCCTAACCCCTCAGGCTAGAAAGCTGCCTTCTTCAGCGCTCTCTTAACACCCTAACCCCTCAGGCTAGAAAGCTGCCTTCTTCAGCGCTCTCTTAACACCCTAACCCCTCAGGCTAGAAAGCTCCGGCCCTCCCCCTCCCCACTCACTCAGAAACAGGTCAACTGTTGTTGTCTGGCTCTAGCTAGCTAGCTAATTTCTGTTAAAACCTTTCATAATTAAATATAGCTAGCTACCTTTCTTTGCCTGTTCGTTAGGTATCTTTCAGCTGACTGGTGTTATCTAGCTACAGAGGCTAGCTCCTGGACTTTGGACAAGTACACTAACATTAGCTAACATTAGCTAGCTAGCAAGCTACCTTGCCAATCAAAATATCTGGTTGAATTTATTGATTAACCTCAGCTTGAATACCAACATATAGAGAGCTACAGTAGCCTAGGTTTGTTCGCATAGACTGGCAGCCTGGTGCTCGACCCGGTGTTAGAACTCTGAGCTTCGGCTAAAAAAGATGTTAGCGTTGTCAGAAAAAGCTACAAAAAGGTAGCACATCGTTGATAAGCGCAGGCACATACTGCAGCCCAGCTGGACACTGCGGTGGAGATGGATCTGTGTGTAATGCCTGCGCTATATCTGCGTCCATTGCCCATACTACCGGCAATACAGGAGGCCGGGAGTATGGGGGGTTGTTTCTGGGCCTCTCCTCTGTGGCATACAGCCGAGACAGTGCGTCTGCCTTCACGTTCTTCGTACCCGTATGAGAGTGTGAAATCAAACCGGGTGAAGAAGAGGGCCCACCTGGCCTGGCGAGGATTCAGCCTCCTCGCTGCCCGAATGTACTCCAGGTTACGGTGGTCTGTCCAGACGAGGAAAGGGTGTTTCGCCCCTTCGAAACCAATGTCTCCACACCGTCAAAGCTCGGACAACAGCCAGCAGCTCCCGATCACCAATGCCGTAGTTCTGCTCCGCTGAGCTGAGCTTCTTAGAAAAGAAGGCACAGGGGCGGAGCTTGGGTGGCGTGCCCGAGCGTTGGGATAAGACAGCTCCTATCCCTACCTCGGACGCACCTCCACTACGAACGGTAGTGATGGATCGGGGTGAGCCAGTACCGGGGCTGAGGTGAACAGACCCCGCAATCTACTGAAGGCCAAATCAGCCTCAGCAGACCAGCGGAGCCGGGACGGCCCACCCTTTAACAAGGAGGTAATGGGAGCTACGACCTTGCCAAAGCCCCAAATAAACCTTCGATAGTAGTTGGCAAAGCCAAGGAAGCGCTGCACCTCCTTTACTGAGGTTGGAGTCGGCCAATTACGCACGGCTGCAATTCGGTCTCCCTCCATCTCCACACCTGTGGTGGTAATGCGATATCCGAGGAAGGAGATTGACTGCTGGAAAAACGCACACTTCTCTGCCTTGGCATAAAGATCATTTTCCAGCAGTCGGACCAGTACCGTGCGAACCAGGGACACATGCTCGGTGCGCGTAGCGGAATACACCAGGATGTCATCGATGTAGACCACCACACCGCGACCAAGCATGTCCCGAAACACCTCGTTCACAAAGGACTGGAAAACGGATGGAGCATTCATCAAACCGTAGGGCATCACCAGGTATTCATAATGCCCCGAGGTTGTGCTGAATGCTGTTTTCTACTCATCCCCTTCCCGAATACACACCAGATTGTAGGCACTCCTGAGGTCTAATTTGGTGAAAAAGCGGGCCCCGTGCATTGACTCAATCACTGAAGGAATGAGGGGAAGAGGATAACTAAATCGTACCGTCACATTATTCAGTGGTCGATAATCAATGCACGGGCGTAAACCGCCATCTTTCTTCTTCACAAAGAAGAAACTCGAGGAGGCAGGTGAAGAGGAGGTACGTATATAACCCTGGCACAGGGACTCAGTGACGTATGTTTCCATAGCCTCCGTTTCAGCCTGCGACAGGGGATACACATGACTCCTGGGAGGTACAGTGTCTACCCGAAGGTTTATCGCGCAATCCCCCCCCGATGAGGTGGTTATTTAGTCGCTTGCGTCTTGGAAAACGCGAGCGCCAGATCATGGTATTCGGGGGGAATGCGCACCGTCTGGACTTTCCATCGTGGTCGCACCAACGGAAACACCTAGACACCTACCCGGACATTCACGCGACCACCCCATAAGAACCCTCTGCGGCCATGAGAAATTGGGGTTGTGAAGGGCTAACCACGGGATACCCAAGACTACAGGGTAAACAGGAGACTCAATAATCATAAAGGTGATCTGCCCAACATGCGTCTCCTGCGTAATCATGGTGACTGGTACTGTAACTTCCTTAACCAACCCGGAACCCAATGGTCGACTATCAAGTGCTCTGCTGGGGAGTGGAATGGTTAGGGGAACCAATGAAATGCCTTGACGGTGTGCAAATGCTCTGTCCATAAAATTCCCAGCTGCGCCTGAATCGACTAGCGCCTTACACTGGGAACCTACCAAGTGATCTGGAAAGGAGATAGATAAAGTACAGTGCGCCGCAAAGGGCTCTGAACACGTTTGGGTGTTCGTTACCTGGGGTGATGCGTGAGTACCCTGCCTACCACCTCCAGACCCAAAAGAACGTTGACTGCGACGTGAGGTGGATTGTCCCTTCGTGCCACCAGAGTGGCACTGTCGCTGTCCTCCATCTGCTCGGGGTCGGAGTCATCTGGAGTGGGAACTGGCAGACCCCTACCAGGACGTCCTCTGGCTGCCAGCAGGTTGTCCAACCGAATGGCCATGTTCACCAGTTTATTAAAGGACAACTTGATGTCCCGGCAGGCTAGCCTCGTCGGACGTCCTCCCTTAGGTTGCACCAGAAATGATCTATCAGGGCCCGCTCGTTCCACCCGGACCCCGCTGTCAGTGTCCGTAACTCCAGCGCGTAGTCCTGAGCAGTCCTCGTCTCCTGCCTTAGATGAACCAGTCGTTCGCCCGCCTCTAGAGTCTGGAAGGCGTTCATGGCGGGTGATCAAAAACGTCCCGAAAGAGGCAAGCAAACTCCCCGTAGTTCTCCAACGTGGTACCTCCCTCGTTCTCCAACGTGGTACCTCCCTCGTTCCATACCGCGTTGGCCCACTCCAGGGCTCTCCCACAAAGGCAGGAAACGAGGACGGATACCTTCTCCCGCTCCCGGGGCTCCGGCCTGATGCTGGAGAAATACAACTCCAGTTGGAGTAGGAATCCCTTACATCGCGCTGCCGTCCCATCAAACGCCAGTGGCCGTAATATCTGGATCCCTCCAGGGGCTGGGGTGTAGGTGGCTGGATCCGGTTGACCATAGATCGGATCCTCTCCTCTCCAGGCATTCCATCACCTGAAGAACACGATCCATCGCTTCCCCCAAGCTGGCCAACGTCGAGGAATGCTCTTGGACCGCTCTCTCGACCGGCGGCTCCTCCCAGCTCCATCTGCTCGGGGTCAGAGTCTTCCGGAGTGGGAACGGGCAGACCCATACCAGGATGTCCTCTGGCTGCTAACAGATTGTCCAGTCGGATGGCCATGTCCACCAGTTGGGAGAAACGATAGCATGGCTTCCCGGCAGGCTAGCTCCCGTCGGACGTCCTCCCTTAGGTGGCACGGAAATGGTCGATCAGGGCCCGCTCGTTCCACCCGGAACCCGCTGCCAGCGTCCGGAACTCCAGCGCGTAGTCCTGAGTGGTCCTCGTCCCCTGCCTTAGATTAAGCAGTTGTTCGCCCGCCTCTCGACCCTCAGGCAGGTGATCAAAAACGTCCCGAAAGAGGAGAGCAAACTCCCCGTAGTCCTCCCTCGTTCCACACCGCGTTGGCCCACTCCAGGGCTCTCCCACAAAGGCGGGAAACGAGGACGGATACCTTTTCCCGCTCCCGGGGCGCCGGCCTGATGCTGGAGAAATACAAGTAGGAATCCCTTACATCGCGCTGCCGTCCCGTCAAACGCCGGTGGTCGGGATATCTGGATCCCTCCAGGGGCTGGGGTGTAGGTGGCTGGATCCGGTTGACCAGCTGGTCTCGATAGATCGGATTCTCTCCTCTCCAGGCATTGTACCACCTGAACAACCCGATCCATCGCTTCCCCCAAGCTGGCCAACATCGAGGAATGCTCCTGGCCCTTGCCACAACTCTAGGCATGCGGTCTTCTCCTGCTGACTCCATATCAGATCGGGTGAGTGATTCTGTGACGAGGTGTGAAAGAAGGAGTCAGGCGCAGGAGGTAAAATACCGAAGTCCAGAGTTTAAGCCGTTTGCATAAATCAAACGCCCCAAGCGTCAAACGAAACTGTACAAGGGAAAACATCCACCTTGGCAATAACACAGTGAATAGTAGCTCAACCGAGCTACACGCTCTCACAACAAACAATCACTCACAAAGACAAGGGGAACAGAGGGAACACTTATACACATACTAATTAGGGGAATGAGCACCAGGTGTGTGTGATTGACAAGACATGACAAATGGAGTGATGAGAATGGGATTGGCAGTAGCTAGTACTCCGGTGACAACGAACGCCGAAGCCTCGGCGGAAGTCGTGACAGGTGTAAAGTACTTAAGCCGTTTTTTGGGGTATCTGTACTTTTACTATTTATATTTTAGACTACTTTTACTCCACTCCTTTTTTTTCTCCCCTATTGGTAGTGAAAGTCTTGTCCCATTGCTGCAACTCCCCTACGAAACACGACCCTGCCAAGCCGCACTGCTTGACACACTGCTCGCTTAACCTGGAAGCCAGCCGCACCAGTGTGTCAAGCAAAACCGAAGTCTGGCGACCGAAGTCAGCTTGCAGGCGCCTGGCCCGCCACAAGGAGTCATTAGGGCACGATGGGACAAGGAAATCCAAGCTGGCCAAACCCTCCCATAATCCGTACAACGCTGGGTCAATTGTGCACCGCCTCATGGGTCTCCCGGTCACGGCCGGCTGTGACACAGCCTGGGATCGAACCCGGGTCTGTAGTGACGCCTCGAGCACTGAGATGCAGTGCCTTAGACCGCTGCTCCACTCTGGAGGCCCACTCCACTACATTCCTAAAAAAAATATGTACCATTTACTCCCTATTTACTCCCTACTCTTCTATGAAACCCAAAAGTACTCGTTACATTTCGAATGCTCAAGCAGGACAGCAATATGGTCCAATTCACGCACTTATCAATACAAAGCGTTGTCATCCCTACTGCCTGTGATCTGGCGGACCCACTTAATACAAATACTGTGTTTGTAAATGATGTCTGAGTGTTGGAGTGTGACCCTGTCTGTCCATAAATTAAAAAAAACAAGAAAATCGTATTGTCTGGTTTGTTTAATATGAGGAATTTGATATATAGCATTTATTTTTCACTTATACTCAAGTGTGAAAATTCAGTACTTTTGGACTGAGTGTCAGTCATGCCATTGTAATTTGAATATGGTCAATCATGGGTAGTTACTGTAAACATTGATCGAACAGGTGGAGAGGGTGCCAGATACAGTCTTACACTGACCAGATAGAGCAGAGAATGAGGTACTGACCAGATAGAGCAGAGAATGAGGTACTGACCAGATAGAGCAGAGAATGAGGTACTGACCAGATAGAGCAGAGAATGAGGTACTGTCCAAATATAGGAGAGATTGAGGTACTGACCAGATATAGGAGAGAATGAGGTACTGACCAGATATAGGAGAGAATGAGGTACTGACCAGATATAGGACAGAATGAGGTACTGACCAGATATAGGAGAGAATGAGAGCCCGTTTTCTCAGGTAGGGGATCCTGAAGAGGTCCAACATGTTGCTTGTCTTGGTCGAGCTGCAGCCCTCCACCTGCAGCTGGGAGGAGGAGATACAGTAGTTAGGAGGAGGAGATACAGCAGAGTTAGGAGGAGGAGATACAGTAGAGTTAGGAGGAGGAGGAGATACAGTAGAGTTAGGAGGAGGAGATACAGCAGAGTTAGGAGGAGGAGATACAGCAGAGTTAGGAGGAGGAGATACAGCAGAGTTAGGAGGAGGAGGAGATACAGTAGAGTTAGGAGGAGGAGGAGATACAGTAGAGTTAGGAGGAGGAGGAGATACAGCAGAGTTAGAAGGAGGAGGAGGAGATACAGTAGAGTTAGGAGGAGGAGGAGATACAGCAGAGTTAGGAGGAGGAGGTACAGCAGAGTTAGGAGGAGGAGGAGATACATGAGAGTTAGGAGGAGGAGGAGATACAGCAGAGTTAGGAGGAGGAGGAGATACAGCAGAGTTAGGAGGAGGAGGAGATACAGTAGAGTTAGGAGGAGGAGATTCAGCAGAGTTAGGAGGAGGAGATACAGCAGAGTTAGGAGGAGGAGGAGATACAGTAGAGTTAGGAGGAGGAGGAGATACAGCAGAGTTAGGAGGAGGAGGAGATACATGAGAGTTAGGAGGAGGAGGAGATACAGCAGAGTTAGGAGGAGGAGGAGATACAGTAGAGTTAGGAGGAGGAGATTCAGCAGAGTTAGGAGGAGGTACAGCAGAGTTAGGAGGAGGAGGAGATACAGCAGAGTTAGGAGGAGGAGGAGATACAGTAGAGTTAGGAGGAGGAGGAGATACAGCAGAGTTAGGAGGAGGAGGAGATACAGTAGAGTTAGGAGGAGGAGGAGATACAGCAGAGTTAGGAGGAGGAGGAGATACAGCAGAGTTAGGAGGAGGAGGAGATACAGCAGAGTTAGGAGGAGGAGGAGATACAGCAGAGTTAGGAGGAGGAGATACAGTAGAGTTAGGAGGAGGAGATACAGTAGAGTTAGGAGGAGGAGGAGATACAGCAGAGTTAGGAGGAGGGGGGATGCAGCAGAGTTAGGAGGAGGAGGAGATACAGCAGAGTTAGGAGGAGGAGATTCAGCAGAGTTAGGAGGAGGAGATACAGCAGAGTTAGGAGGAGGAGGAGATACAGCAGAGTTAGGAGGAGGAGGAGATACATGAGAGTTAGGAGGAGGAGGAGATACAGCAGAGTTAGGAGGAGGAGATACAGTAGAGTTAGGAGGAAGAGATACAGTAGAGTTAGGAGGAGGAGATACAGCAGAGTTAGGAGGAGGAGATACAGTAGAGTTAGGAGGAGGAGGAGATACAGCAGAGTTAGGAGGAGGAGGAGATGCAGCAGAGTTAGGAGGAGGAGGAGATACAGCAGAGTTAGGAGGAGGAGGAGATACAGCAGAGTTAGGAGGAGGAGGAGATACAGCAGAGTTAGGAGGAGGAGGAGATACAGCAGAGTTAGGAGGAGGAGATACAGCAGAGTTAGGAGGAGGAGATACAGTAGAGTTAGGAGGAGGAGGAGGAGATACAGCAGAGTTAGGAGGAGGAGGAGATACAGCAGAGTTAGGAGGAGGAGGAGATACAGCAGAGTTAGGAGGAGGAGATACAGTAGAGTTAGGAGGAGGAGATAAAGCAGAGTTAGGCGGAGGAGGAGATACAGCAGAGTTAGGAGGAGGAGGAGATACAACAGAGTTAGGAGGAGGAGATACAGCAGAGTTAGGAGGAGGAGATACAGTAGAGTTAGGAGGAGGAGATACAGTAGAGTTAGGAGGAGGAGGAGATACAGCAGAGTTAGGAGGAGGAGGATACAGCAGAGTTAGGAGGAGGAGGAGATACAGCAGAGTTAGGAGGAGGAGATACAGTAGAGTTAGGAGGAGGAGATACAGCAGAGTTAGGAGGAGGAGGAGATACAGCAGAGTTAGGAGGAGGAGGAGATACAACAGAGTTAGGAGGAGGAGATACAGCAGAGTTAGGAGGAGGAGATACAGCAGAGTTAGGAGGAGGAGATACAGCAGAGTTAGGAGGAGGAGGAGATACAGCAGAGTTAGGAGGAGGAGATACAGTAGAGTTAGGAGGAGGAGGAGATACAGTAGAGTTAGGAGGAGGAGATACAGCAGAGTTAGGAGGAGGAGATACAGCAGAGTTAGGAGGAGGAGATACAGCAGAGTTAGGAGGAGGAGGAGATACAGTAGAGTTAGGAGGAGGAGGAGATACAGTAGAGTTAGGAGGAGGAGATACAGCAGAGTTAGGAGGAGGAGGAGATACAGTAGAGTTAGAAGGAGGAGATACAGCAGAGTTAGGAGGAGGAGGAGATACAGCAGAGTTAGGAGGAGGAGGAGATACAGTAGAGTTAGGAGGAGGAGATTCAGCAGAGTTAGGAGGAGGTACAGCAGAGTTAGGAGGAGGAGATACAGCAGAGTTAGGAGGAGGAGGAGATACAGCAGAGTTAGGAGGAGGAGATACAGCAGAGTTAGGAGGAGGAGATACAGTAGAGTTAGGAGGAGGAGATACAGTAGAGTTAGGAGGAGGAGGAGATACAGCAGAGTTAGGAGGAGGAGGAGATACAGCAGAGTTAGGAGGAGGAGATACAGCAGAGTTAGGAGGAGGAGATACAGCAGAGTTAGGAGGAGGAGGAGATACAGCAGAGTTAGGAGGAGGAGGAGATACAGCAGAGTTAGAGGAGGAGGAGATACAGCAGAGTTAGGAGGAGGAGATACAGTAGAGTTAGGAGGAGGAGATACAGTAGAGTTAGGAGGAGGAGATACAGCAGAGTTAGGAGGAGGAGATACAGTAGAGTTAGGAGGAGGAGGAGATACAGCAGAGTTAGGAGGAGGAGGAGATACAGCAGAGTTAGGAGGAGGAGGAGATACAGCAGAGTTAGGAGGAGGAGGAGATACAGCAGAGTTAGGAGGAGGAGGAGATACAGCAGAGTTAGGAGGAGGAGGAGATACAGCAGAGTTAGGGAGGAGGAGGAGATACAGCAGAGTTAGGAGGAGGAGATACAGTAGAGTTAGGAGGAGGAGATACAGCAGAGTTAGGAGGAGGAGGAGATACAGCAGAGTTAGGAGGAGGAGGAGATACAGCAGAGTTAGGAGGAGGAGATACAGCAGAGTTAGGAGGAGGAGATACAGCAGAGTTAGGAGGAGGAGATACAGCAGAGTTAGGAGGAGGAGGAGATACGGCAGAGTTTAGAGAGGAGAATGCAGTAGAGTTAGGAGGAGGAACAGACAGAGTTAGGAGGAGGAGGAGGAGTACAGCAGAGTTAGGGAGGAGAATACAGTAGAGATTAGGAGGAGGAGATACAGCAGAGTTAGGAGGAGGAGGAGATACAGTAGAGTTAGGAGGAGATGAATACAGCAGATATTAGGAGGAGGAGATACAGCAGAGTTAGGAGGAGGAGTACAGCAGAGTTAGGAGGAGGAGACAGAGTTTAGGAGGAGGAGATACAGCAGATTAGGAGGAGGATACAGTAGAGTTAGGAGGAGGAGAGTACAGCAGAGTTAGAGGAGAATCAGAGTTCCAGGAGGAGGAGGAGATACAGCAGAGTTAGGAGGATAGAGATACAGCAGAGTTAGGAGGAGAGGAGATACAGTAGAGTTAGGAGGAGAGAGATACAGCAGAGTTAGGAGGAGGAGATACAGCAGAGTTAGGAGGAGGAGATACAGCAGAGTTAGGAGGAGGAGATACAGTAGAGTTAGGAGGAGCGGAGGAGATACAGCAGAGTTAGAGGAGGAGGAGATACAGCAGAGTTAGGAGGAGAGAGAGCAGATAGAGATACAAGCAGAGTTAGGAGAGAGACATGCAGAGTTAGGAGGAGGAGGAGATACAGCAGAGTTAGGAGGAGGAGATACAGCAGAGTTAGAGGAGGAGATACAGCAGAGTTAGGAGGAGGAGAGATACAGCAGAGTTAGGAGGAGGAGGAGATACAGCAGAGTTAGGAGGAGAGGAGATACAGTAGAGTTAGGAAGGAGAGACAGCAGAGTTAGGAGGAGGAGATACAGCAGAGTTAGGAGGAGGAGGAGATACAGCAGAGTTAGGAGGAGGAGGAGACAGTACAAGAGTTAGGAGGAGGAGATATACAGCAGAGTTAGGAGGAGGAGATACAGCAGAGTTAGGAGGAGGAGAGATACAGCAGAGTTAGGAGGAGGAGATACAGTAGAGTTAGGAAGGAGGAGACAGAGGTAGGAGGAGATACGCAGAGTTAGGAGAGGAGTACAGCAGAGTTAGGAGAGGAGATACAAGCAGAAGTTAGGAGGAGGAGATACAGTAGAAGGAGGAGGAGGTACAGCAGAGTTAGGAGGAGGAGAGATACAGCAGAGTTAGGAGGAGGAGAGGTACAGCAAGAGTTAGGAGGAGGATGAGGTACAGTAGAGTTAGGAGAGAGGAGAGTACAGCAGAGTTAGGAGGAGTACAGCAGAGTTAGGAGAGTACAACAGAGTTGAGGAGGAGGAGATACAGCAGAGTTAGGAGGAGGAGGAGATACAGCAGAGTTAGGAGGAGGAGGAGATACAGCAGAGTTAGGAGGAGGAGGAGATACAGCAGAGTTAGGAGGAGGAGATACAGCAGAGTTAGGAGGAGGAGGAGATACAGCAGAGTTAGGAGGAGGAGATACAGTAGAGTTAGCAGGAGGAGGTACAGCAGAGTTAGGAGGAGGAGGAGATACAGTAGGAGTTAGGAGGAGAGATACAGCAGGGAGTTAGGAGGAGGAGAGCACAGCAGAGTTAGGAGGAGGAGGAGATACAGGCAGAGTTAGGAGGAGGAGATGACAGTAGAGTTAGGAGGGGAGGAGATACACAGAGTGGAGGAGAAAAGATTCACAGAGTTAGAGTTGAGGAGTACAGCAGAGTTAGGAGGAGGAGATACAGTAGAGTTAGGAGGAGATTAGAGATTTAGAGGAGTACAGAGTTAGAGGAGGAGATACAGCAGAGTTAGGTAGAGGAGGAGATACAGTAGAGTTAGGAGGAGAGTGAGATACAGCAGAGTTAGGAGGAGAGGAGATACAGCGAGTTAGGAGAGAGGAGATACAGCAGAGTTAGGAGGAGGAGATACAGCAGAGTTAGGAGGAGGAAGATACAGCAGAGTTAGAAGGAGGAGAAATACAGTAGAGTTAGGAGGAGGAGATACAGCAGAGTTAGGAGGAGGAGATACAGCAGAGTTAGGAGGAGGAGGAGATACAGCAGAGTTAGGAGGAGGAGATACAGCAGAGTTAGGAGAGGAGAGATACAGACAGAGGTGAGGAGGAGATACAGCAGAGTTAGGAGGAGGAGGAGATACAGCAGAGTTAGGAGGAAGAGGAGATACAGCAGAATTAGGAGGAGGAGGAGGTACAGCAGAGTTAGGAGGAGAAGATACAGCAGAGTTAGGAGGAGGAGGAGATACAGCAGAGTTAGGAGGAGGAGATTCAGTAGAGTTAGGAGGAGGAGATACAGCAGAGTTAGGAGGAGGATGTACAGCAGAGTTAGGGTTAGGAGGAGGAGGTACAGCAGAGTTAGGAGGAGGAGGAGGAGATACAGCAGAGTTAGGAGGAGGAGGAGATACAGCAGAGTTAGGAGGAGGAGGAGATACAGCAGAGTTAGGAGGAGGAGATACAGCAGAGTTAGGAGGAGGAGATACAGCAGAGTTAGGAGGGAGGAGGAGATACCAGAGCAGGGAGGAGGAGATACAGCAGAGTTAGGAGGAGGAGGAGATACAGCAGAGTTAGGAGGAGGAGATACAGCAGGTTAGGAGGGGAAGATACAGTAGAGTTAGGAGGAGGCAGAGAATACAGCAGAGTTAGAGGAGGAGGAGATACACAGAGTTAGGAGGAGGATGAGATATCAGTAGAGTTAGGAGGAGGAGATACAGCAGGAGTTAGGAGGAGGAGATACAGCAGAGTTAGGAGGAGGAGATACAGCAGAGTTAGGAGGAGGATTAGAGATACAGCAGAGTTAGGAGGAGAGAATACAGCAGAGTTAGGAGGAGGAGGAATACAGCAGAGTTAGGAGAACAAGGTTAGATGAGGAGTACAGTAGAGTTAGGAGGAGGAGATACAGCAGATTAGAGGAGGAGAGTTACAGCAGAGTTAGGAGGAGGAGAGGAGATACAGCAGAGTTAGGAGGAGGAGTACAGCAGAGTTAGGAGGGAGGAGGAGATACAGCAGAGTTAGGAGGAGGAGATACAGCAGAGTTAGGAGGGAGAGGAGATACAGCAGAGTTAGGAGGAGGAGATACAGCAGAGTTAGGGAGGAGGAGGAGATACAGCAGAGTTAGGAGGGAGAGATACATGCAGAGTTAGGAGGGAGATCACAGCAGGTTAGTGAGGAGGAGGAGATTCAGTAGAGTTAGGAGAGGAGATACAGTCAGAGTTAGGAGGAGGAGTAAAGCAGAGTTAGGAGGAGGAGATACAGCAGAGTTAGGAGGAGGAACAACAGCAGAGTTAGGAGGAGGAGGGAGATACAGAGGTTAGGAGGAGGAGATACATAGAGTTAGGAGGAGGAAGATACAGCAGAGTTAGGAGGAGGAGATTCAGTAGAGTTAGAGTTGAGAGGAGGATACAGCAGAGTTAGGAGGAGGGAGATACAGTAGAGTTAGGAGGAGGAGATACAGCAGAGTTAGGAGAGGAGGGAGATACAGCAGAGTTAGGAGGAGGAGATCCACAGAGCAGAGTTAGAGCAGGGGAGGAGAGAACAGTAGAGTTAGGAGGAGAGAGATACAGCAGAGTTAGGAGGAGGAGGAGATACAAGCAGAGTTAGGAGGAGGAGGAGATTCAGGGGTTAGGAGAGGGATACACGGCAGAGTTAGGAGGAGGAGGAGTACATGACAGAGAGTTAGAGGAGAGGACAATGGCAGAGTTAGGAGGATGAGATAGAGAATAGGAGGGAGGAGGAGGAGAGATAAGAGGACAGCAAGAGTTAGGAGAGGACGAGATACAGCAGAGTTAGGAGGAGGAGATACAGCAGAGAGGAGAAGAGATGATACAGAGTTAGGAGGAGGAGGAGATAGCAGAGTTAGGAGAAGAGGAGGACACAGCAAGAGAAAGGATAGTGAGATACAATGGAGAGTTAGTGAGGAGGAGGAGTACAATAGAGAGATGAGAGAGATACAGCAGAGTAGGGAGGAGGAGGAGATACAGCAGAGTAGAGGAGGAGACGCAAGAGCTTAGGGAGGATGGGAGATAGAGAGTTAGGAGGAGGATGATACAGTAGAGTAGAAGGAGGAGATACAAGCAGAGTTAGGAGGAGGGAGATACAGCAGAGTTAGGAGGAGGAGCAGAGAGTTAGGAGGAGAGAATACAGGTAGAGGAGGGAGGAGGAGATACAGAGTTAGGAGGAGGAGGATACAGTAGAGTTAGGAGGAGGAGATACAGCAGAGCCAGGGAGGAGATACAGCAGAGATAGGAGTAGAGACATACAAGAGTTAGAGAGGAGGAGATACAGCAGAGTTAGGAGGAGGAGCTACCATAGATGCAGGAGGAGGGGAGATACAGGAGAGTACAGGAATTAGGAGAACAGCAGAGTTAGGAGAGGATGAGAAACAGAGCTAAATGGAAGAGGAGAAGATACAGCAGAGTAGGAGGATGGAGGGAGATACCAGGAGTTAGAGATAATTACAGTAGAAGAGGAGGAATAACAGAGAGCAGGAGAGACGACAGAGTAGGAGGATGGAGGAGACAGTCAGAGCTAGGAGGAGGAGAGACAGTAGAGTTAGGAGGAGGAGGATACAGCAGAGTTAGGAGGAGGAGACACAGCAGAGTTAGGAGGAGCTTGAGAGTTAGGGAGAGGAGGAGACACAGCAGAGTTAGAGGAGTGATTACAGCAGAGTTAGGAGGAGGAGATACACAGGTTAGGAGGAGGAGGGATAACAGCAGAGTTAGGGAAGGAGAGATACAGCAGAGTTAGGAGATGAGGTCACAGTTAGTTAGGGAGGAGGACAGACAGCAGAGTGGGAGGAGAGTACAGCAGAGTTAGTGAGGGAGGAGACACATAGAGTCATTAGGTAGGAGGAGTGAGATACAGTAGAGTTAGGAGGAGGGAGATACAGCAGAGTTAGGAGGGAGGAGGAGATACAAGTAGAGTTAGGAGGAGGAGATACAGCATAGAGTTAGGAGGAGGAGGAGATACAGTAGAGTTAGAGGGAGAGATACAGCAGAGTTAGGAGGAGGAGAACAGCAGAGTTAGGAGGAGGAGATACAGCAGAGTTAGGAGGAGGAGATGAAGTCAGAGTTAGGAGGAGGAGGAGGATACAGCATGAGTTAGGAGGAGATACAGCAGAGTAGGAGGAGGAGAGATACAGCAGAGTTAGGAGGAGGAGATACAGCGAGTTAGGAGGAGGAGAGATACAGCAGAGTTAGGAGGAGGAGAGAATACAGCAGAGTTAGGAGAGAGGAAACCCAACCCTAACCCTAACCCTAACCTTAAAGACAACAGGAGCCCTGCCTCCACTATACTAACCCTAATCTCTAACCTCAACCCCTAACCCAAAGACAACAGGAGTCTCTGGCCCACTCATACCAATCTCAACCCCAACCCTAACCCCAACCCAAGACAACAGGAGCCCTGCCTCCACTATACTAACCCTAACCCTCTAACCCAAAGACAACAGGAGCTCTGCCTCCACTATACTAACTTAACCCTAACCCTAACCCTAACCCAAAGACAACAGAGCCCTGCCTCCCACTATACTAACTAACCCTAGCCCTAGCCCAAAGACAACAGAGCACTGCCCACTATACCACCAACCCTTAACCCAACCCTAACCCAGCAGCTGCCAGGAGCCCCGCTTCCACTATACTAGTTCAACCCTAACCCTAACCCCAACCCTAACCCAAAGACAACAGGAGCCCCGCGTCTCCACTATACTAACTAACCCAGCTCCTAGCCCAAAGACAACAGGAGCACTGCCTCCACTATACTAACTAACCCCAACCCCAACTCCTAGCCCAAAGACAACAGGAGCCTGCCTCCACTATACTAATCCAACCCTAACCCTAACCCAAAGACAACAGGAGTCTGCCTCCACTATACCAATTCAACCTCAACCTAAACCACTACTGATTTAGAAACACAGAGTTGCCTAAGTCAAAAGACAACAGGAGCCCGCCCACTATACTAACTAACCCTAACCCTAACCCAAAGACAACAGAGCCCTGCCCACCATACCAACCCTAACCCTAACCCTAACCCTAACCCAGCAACAGAGCCCTGCCTCCACTATACTAACCTCAACCCTAACAGTAACCCTAACCCAAAGACAACAGGAGCCTGCCTCCACTATACTAACCCTAACCCTAACCCTAACCCTAACCCAAAGACAACAGGAGCCCTGCTCCACTATACTAACTAACCCTAAATTCAGCCCAAAGACAACAGGAGCACTGCCTCCACCATACCAATCCAACCCTAACCCTAACCCTCTAACCCAAAGACAACAGGAGCCCTGCCTCCACTATACTAACTAACCCTAACCCTAACCCCAACCCAAAGACAACAGGAGCCCTGCCTCCACTATACTTGTCATGAGCCCTCACTCCACCGGTTACCACCTTAATTTGTTTCACTATCTTCCACTCTGCTCACCTCCTCTACTCAGCCTAACTAGCTCCACCTGTCCCTGCTCTGCTCGGCTCTAATTACTCTGCCAGCTGCGCCTGCATTACCCACCAACCTCTCCCAGTATTTAAGGGCCCTGTCTTTCAGCTCTCCGGTGTCAGATCGTCTGCAAAGCCCGCACCCGAACTCCGTTTGCTCGCGCTCTCTGGCTCACCCTGGTTTTGTGACCCGGACCTGCCTGTTTTTGGATACTCTTCTGCCTCAGGAGATCCAGACCTGCTTCTGCCATTACGACTCCTGACTACTCTCTTCTCAACCTGCAACTCTGACCAGCCTTCTGCCTTGCTACTACGTATTTTGGATTTCCTTGAACTGTACTCTCTCAGCTGCCTTGCTCATTCCGCCCTGTTGTGTCTGTGTCTCCCCCCCAGGACTCCCTGGACCACCCACCACCGGTCGATAGGGACGTATCGCTGCCACTGGGGGGTGCACACAGACCCAGCGCATTGGACGGATCCCCGTTACCTGGGAGCCTTCATTCACTCCCTACTTCCCTTTTCCCTTAAGTTTAATAAACTTTCTTGGTGACGCAATTGTGGTCCTCTGGTCGCCTGTCTGAATCGGTGACAGCACGATTCGACCATTATGGACTCAGCAAGACACTTTCCTGACATGGAAACCGATGAGCATGAGCAGCAGTTCCAGCAGCAGCAACA